>NW_028280846.1:764166-1065833 GCF_059751285.1 Brachycentrus maculatus | reverse complement strand
GTTTTTAATTTTTTTACCAAATAATTTATTCCTCTCCCCTTTTTCTTCGTCTCTGTACAGTAGTAGTCGCCGGATTTGGTTACCGTGCTAAAGGTCCCGTGTTTAATTCCCATGAGAGATAAAAAACTAATGATTTATCACTCCAACCTCACCCTTGACTGGTCACCTTGCCTCCTTATAATTAACGATTGAGATAACACTGCGCCGATGCGATGCAGTGCTCTACACACCATTTGTTACACATAAGATTAGAATAAGAATATATGTTTTATTTACAATACAACACCATAGGTTTCTCAAGTATTTGAATATTCACGTTTAGATTCAGATTGTCATCTCCAATAGCCAATTACTGTAAAATTATTATTTAAGCGATAAATTCAATATAAACTTTCAACAATAAGCTATATTTAAAGTTTCCATACTTATCTGTGAGTTAAATCCCTTTAATTCATTCATAGAAAGTTAACTGGTTTTAATATGACACAAACCATCCAATAATATAGGAAAATCGAATTGCAAAAGCTTTCTGTTGTAGTACTAAAATATCACACCGATTTTCTATTTTATTTTATATATATTCATATGTAAATAAATAACTTATACATCCTACATAAATATCTCAATTGCAGTTGCTATCACTGTGAACATGTATGCATGACTTTCATTGATATATCAAATATCACATGTGCATACTTCGGCTGTCCAAACTCAAAACACAGTAAGGGACATTTTTTTGTTTTACGTTTTTTTTGCATTTTTGGACTAAGTAGATTCTACTTAATCCAAAAATGCAAAAAAAACGTACGTGTCAAATACCTTTATATATATTTTTTTAATTTGATATTTTAAACGGACCCTCGTTACTCGTATCTCTCCGATTTCATTATAAACGCGTATCGTACCCCTAATCTTTACTTTTCTTCCATCTATAACACAATTTTGGGTATAGACTTGATGGTCGATGATAGTGGATAGATAACGCATTAACTACATAATATTGATATCTTTATTTGTTTATAAGCTAGAATTCTGTACATATACATATTTTTTATGGCCTTAGCATTTTGAAACCGCTAGTTTATCTATACCTTTAGCAAGTTAAAGTATTTTTTTAAATTAAAAGTTCTTACTTTTATTTTTTTTCGAAAATCTTAGTAATATTAGTATTTAACCACTAACCGATGAGTAGTTTAATACTAATATTACTAAAAAAATATAAAAGTTAAAATGACTAACCACAAAGTAAATGCTTTAAATATTAATAATATTAAGAAAATTAAAAGTTCTTTTTAAGGAATTGAAGTTAAATAATAGCTCTCTGAACTACGTAGTTAAAGCGTTAACGTTCCTTGCAAATCAATCAAGGGCTTTTATTTCAGCGAAAAAATAACGCATTTACTATGTAGCATAGACTACTTTCACTTTACTTTAAACAAAACAAAAACAATATCTTTGGCATCAACCATCGTTGTTTGTATTTTTCAAAAGCTGATTTTAGTGAATTATACAGTACTTATATATTTTAAATAAACACGCTTGTTTTTTTTATCACGTGAGTAATATTTATTTTTAACAACGACTAGTTTCGACTTTGTCTGCCTCCGTAGTGTAATGGTCAGCACGCTCGGCTACCGTTCTGGAGGTCCCGAGTACGAATCCCAGAAGGGGGGTCAGTTAAATATGAGTAATTTTTTTCACTTTAATATTTATTCAATATTACCCTGTACTGGTACCTGAAGCGGAGGGCTGACCACCTTTCTTTTTTATGATCAAGATAACACTGCGTTTATATGATGCAGTACCCTATGCACCATTGGGGTGTGGATAAGGGTTTGAATGAAAAAACGGGTTTTAGTTTTTAAACATTTTTTTTATATATCATTTTCATATCACAATTCACGTCTGTGTAAACTGTGAGGTATTTTTCTCGACAAAAATGGCGCAGTATAAAATTTCCAAAATTATCATTATTTTTATTCTTATCATCGATCCCATGGTGTATGGGCCAAACCTTGCAACTCAATAATGTAAAATATTTCTCTAAAGTAAACCTTTTCTAATTCGATATTTCCCTTTCTAATTACGGCGCGAACGTCTTAATGGCGCCACTGAATGAATGCTTCTGCAGCACGCGTTAAGTTTTATCGTTTTGAGAGTCAATGGTGGATTAACCATCGGATATAATTCAACTTTAATTGCCCGCGGCCCGTGGCAGTAGTCATAATTAATTTGTCAACACGCGCGATGCTCCTAATGGATCATTTGATAAGTACGCACCCACTCTAATTAATAAAAGCGAAAAGGTGACTTAGCCCGCGGGGGACACGAGCTTGTGACTTGGCCATTTTAAAATTGTATAAGCAAAACAAGATAACATGTTATTAAGAGAATGCGAAATTAGTAGATTGTCATGAAAACAGGTATTTTGTTGTTCGAAATCAGATTAAACTAAAGAAAACCAAAAAAAAAATCATTACACATGCTACCCCGATAAAAACATCTAAACATGCCACCCCGATTAAAACATTAAAACATACCACCCCGATTAAAACGTCACGAGAGATACACGAGTCAAACTGGTGTAAAATAATGCACAATATTAAATATGCAGATGCGTAAGAACATTAATATCGATCTCTTAATGATTAAAAAAACCTTAAATCCCCATAGGTTTTTTATAGTGATTTTTATGTCGATGGAACATTGATTGTTTTCGATTAAACCCCATATCGTTTGATTTTTTTAAAAATTATCATTAAAAAAGAAGCTGTGTATAAACGAATAACAGAAAACCATTCACATGTGAGCTGGAACACCATCTCTGAAGTACCTTTTGAAATGAATAGTTTTAAGTATAGGTGAAATTTCTTTTCACAATTATTTTATGTATCGGAAAATGCTCGAAAAAGTGTTTTAAAATTTTATAATTCTGTCTATAATAAATAATCTTTTGTCTATAGTAAATAGTATGTATCTAAAGTGTCTTTAGTAAAAATCATTTACGACCCCGTTTCTAATCATTTTAATCCATTGGTTTTTAGAATTTCACAATCGTTCAACTCAAGCCATATCTCGAAACATTATTTGATAAAGTTTTTGATCATAGTTTTTCTTTCTCATTCTTCGTCTTCATTTTGCATCATATTGAATAAATACATTTATCATAGGAGAATTTATATGATCTCAAATATTATGACGCTTATAGCGCAACGGTTGAAATATTTGTTATGACTACGACAGACTTCAATAACAAAATATTTTTGTAAAAATCATTCCCAATACATAAATTTTGTTTACAAATAAATGTTTCAGAATTCGCCGGAACATCAAAGGAATGTTAATCAAGAGTTTTAACAAGAAATAGGTTAATATTACCGATAAATTATTGACCGCTTCACGTAAAATAATATGCAATTTAATTATAAATACAAATTCTTGATAAATAAATGTCTTGGTTACCTATCTCAATAATAATTTATATGGCGCTATCTGGGAGCTTCACACATTGAATAAATATGAGTATTAATACTATTGGTATATTGTATTAATAAATAACCTTTGCATTTTTAATGTAAGCTTTACTTAGTAAATACCAGTATTTCTTAAAATCTATTGTGACACGTGTGTCGATGCATTCCCCATCATTTTCAAACACCGTATCATGAAAATGATAGGGAATTTATCGAAATACGTGTCACAATAGATTTTAAGAAATAATGGTATAAATCAAGTAAAACTTAAATTGAAAATTGATAAATATTACCACAATGTGAATGCCAAATCAATTAATAATAATTATTGCTCTATTAAAAATAATTTTTCAAAATAAAGTATAAAAGAAACACAATGAAGCCATTGATGATCACAATTTTAATATTTTTCCTGGATTAACACCGACTATGAAAACAAAACGAAAATTCATTAGATTTTTCAATAGATAGATATGTTACGATAAAAAATAATAAATAAATGAAAATAAAATATTTATCTCAAGACATTTTAAGGGGATTACGCCCTGTCGTCGGCTGGTTTGCGTAATCACTCTATACACGGTTAGTATTCACTATCCTGCCCAGGAAGTTCTATTTTTTCCTTGCTAAAGGACTTGATTCGTTTACAAGTACAACTACTGCCATCTTTACAATTAAATGTGAAGTAAATACAGCTGAAACCTTAATTAAAGTTAAGTTCTCATGAAATGGTGAAATGCCTAATTACATGAAATATAATGTCATGCTTGTAAACACTTTTTTATACCGGTTTTTTAAAGAATTATCGGAGTTTTTTTTTAATATTTGTACAAAAATACTGGATTTAACCTAAAGGGATGATTTAATACATATATGTAAATAAAGTCATTTATGTCGTAAATAAATTAACTGGTCAAATTATAAGCTAAAATAATAAAAATGAAAATGATATTTTCTGGCGTTTCTCATGTGTGTGATTATAAGCCAGGATTCGGGCCACACATCTAAAGAGTTTCTGCTAAATAAAAAGCTTCTTTTCATCTCACCAATAGATATATCTAGTGAAGTTCTAATGATTCAAGAACAATGTTTCAAAATTGGTTCATTTACAATATATAGAACTTCCAAGAATTTAAGCAGTGTGGTTGTCCACAATGGGTAGAATTGGTGAATGTTACACGTGTGTAAAATGATCACTCAATCCAGTATATGACGCTCGTCAGCCCCGTAAATGCCCAGACATCCATATTTTTCTTCATCGATGATGAGATGTAAAAAAAAATATGAAATTCATTTATGTTTCTGATCACGATACATATATCAGTATATCAAATATAATTCTAAATAAATCAACAATTTGTAAATTTAAACTAACCAACTAACTTACCATGACGCTGTTTCCCCGCAGGGTTAGGCAGAGAGAATCGAACGCCCCACCACTCTGTCTTTGCAAACATTCTTCGCCTCTTCTACATTCATCCATCTCCTCATACATACCCGACGATTATTACGACTCCTGACCCGGCCGCTTTCAAGTATTTGACATACCTGATTGTGCCAAGTTTTCCTCGGTCACAATATTATTAAATAACAATTCTTGTTTTTAAATATTATACGTACAAAATTATCTGACTTCAGCTGATGAACTGTGATTTATTTATCGCTGTAATTTTTAAATTGCTTTCATACACATATTTTTGGTAAAATATCTATAAAAGGAATGTAAATAGTTCTCTCAAGGACCATTTACAGCTGACTTTTAAAATATGTACAGGATACTCTACCACGTCGACGTTTGACGCAAGCAAGGACCTCTAGGATTCTCCTCAATACATATTTTACGATTTTTTTGTTGTTGAGTTTGGGAGTTAGTCGATTCAAATATTTTCCAATGACAACAATATATTTTTTGCTAATTTTGATAGTGGTCAGGTTAGGAGTCGAAACAATCACCGGTTATGTATGACGAGATGCATGAACGTGGAAGAGGCGAAGAATATTTGCAAGAACAGAGTGGTGTGGCGTTCTATTCTCTCTGCCTACCCCTGGGTGAAGCGGCGTGACGGTTAGTTAGTTTTTAGTTTAGCTTAGCCTTAATATTTAATTTATATTTTAAATTTTATATCAAGCACTGATTTTTTGAGTCTACTAAGTTGTATATTTTTTATATTAGTTGTGATATTTAGTGCCAAATCAGACTTAACTGAGAGAACTACAGTATATCGTGGTGGGAGTCAAGGCTCCGATATCCAATTTCCTGCGTTATTTATGTGACTGTATTTATTCTCTGTGATTTATTGAATGATGATTTCTAATGTGATGACGTGAAAACGGTAGAGCTGTTAACAGACACATCGTCGTAAAATATCGTCAATCAAAGTTATAATTTCCTCACGGTAATACTTAATCCCGGGTTCGATTCGCAGGGGGGTATATATATAAGGTATATATATAAGTGATTTTTTCATATATATATACCCCCCTGCGAATCGGGGGCCCTTATATATATTCGATTCAAATATATATAAGTGATTTTTTCACTCCAATATTTATTCAATATTACCCTGGACTAGTACCTGAAGCGGAGGGCTGATCACCTTTCCTTCGTTGTTAACGATCAAGATAACACTGCGTTTATATAATGCAGTGCCCTATACATCATTGGGGTGCAAATAAGGGTTTGAATGAATGAGTGAAATATTTATTCAATTACTCGATGAAAAATACGAAAAACAAATTTTAACATTTTTCGATGCAGACTTAATGGAATGTTATATAGGGTTATCCAAAAAGAGGGTTCTTTTTTTTTAACAAGTTTCACCATTGCTGGCCGAGAAGGCGCTTCACGACGGCCAAAAAGTGCTTTAGTTTCGCGAACTGTGATTGCAAAATTTTAACCATTTCTGTAGTGAATTTTAACTATTTCAATGCATTGTTGAAGCGTGTATCGTTGCATTTTTATTAATCGCGTAGTTTTTACTTGTCAAATGTCAAAAGATGACAGCTTCAAAAGTGGCAGCTGCCCAGATAGCGGGCTATTCAAAATGAAACCTCTTATTGGAAAACCCTATATATTGTTTTAATTACTTTTTACCTTAAATTACCTTAGATTATTATTTATAATTCTCCATATATTTATGTGTGTCTGGTCTCAATGCTGTGGATTGGTCTGCAGCGTTAGAAAACATCTCCTTCGCCATTCTAGTATATTTTCCCAAACCCTCTTCAGCTCTTCATACGTCGAGCAGCCCATGTCCTCGTATAAGTCACTTAGATATTCCCGGCAATAATAATATTATTATATTGATATTTATGAATATTGACAATATTAATAAATTCCTTAATAATAATAATTGTTCTATCATATAAATCTATTATATAAATATAAATATTTGTCTAATGTAAATTTACAATTCGTAGTCGTACAGGAGAAAGTGACCAACTAACAAAACGTAATATGTTCAGGAGGCCATTCAAGTCACTTTTGATTGGCAAGTCAATATATTAAAGTTCTAAGTTTAAAATCATTTGGGATTCTTTTCAGGGCAATATTAATTAAGTAAAATGTCAATGTTCACGTTTTTGTAAAAAATGTACTTAGTCACTTTCTGCTGTATGACTACGAATTATTCTACGATTTTTAATGAACTTACAACCTTAAAACCCATATTAATGTTTTTATCATTATTATTTATTTTTATACAAACAAAAAATCCAGCTGAATACATTTTTTTTTTCATTTGTCCAAGTTGTTTTTTTATAACATAAAATAATATAAATGCGTGCAATTCTTCTAGTTCTGAATAAATTTGTATTTTTTTTTGTATAATAAATTTTATATAATGCCTGACTAACAACGGTACCTAGTCTCAATTTAATTTTTGAGATTCCTTTCATAAACAAATGTTAATATTGACTTGTGATACATGATGTTATCCTAATTTTTATCGCTCACTCGTTTCAAAAACGTCATATATCAAAAAAATTGATTTTTCAGGAGATTGTTTTTAAAGTTAAAAAATGAAATGTATTAAAAATAAATATAAAGCCACTTATTGAATTTTTTTCTGTGCAACAGATATTTTTAGGTAAAACCTGAATGTTTTTTGTCTTATTATTGTAATTTGTATTATTTAAAAAAATAATTTAACAATACATTTTCTTCGAAATGCAAAAACAACACTTTCTGCCCTGTAGCGGGTAAATATAAAGTTAAAAATATGCCACTTTTAATGGGATATAGTACATTTTCCGGGCATTCCGAAAACACGCACAAATAAAAATTTACGATTTTCGATATATGACGTCGTTAAAAAGAGTGAGCAATATGTATTTGCATCGAGTTATATTGAAGCATAATTTTTCACGTAACCACACGCACATAATAGACAATTTTTTTAATTAGGAAATCCTATTTACTATTCTAGTACATAGTTCCAAGAATGTTATAATACGACTAATTACTCTATCCTATATATGTAAGTAACTATTTACTATGTAACTCTCTTAACTAAACTAAATTGACTGCTCGCTTTATGAAGATAAACTCTAATATAAACAAATGATTAAACATTTAAACTCGTCCAATTACCAATGTTATTTCTGTTTTTATCAATATTTAAAATTTATATTTATTTGCTTGTCCTCGCGCTATTTTCACCTCTTGTTAATTATCATTTTTTCATGTGTCAAAAGTCTGCGTAATCGGAGGGCATGTATGACTAGATATATGGATGTGAAGGAGGCGAGGAGTGTATGTCAGGACAGAAGAGTGTGGCGTTCCATCCTCTCTGCCTACCCCTGCGGGGAAGCGGGGAAACGGCGTGATGGTAGTAGTAGTAACTTACTTTAATTAAAACCACCTCAAGTAAACATTATGTATCATTTGATAAATGAAAGGTTTTTGTTAATCAATTTATATATATATATATATATATATATATATATATATATATATATATATATATATATATATATATATATATATATATATATATTTATATATATATATATATATAAATATATATATATATATATATATATATATATATATATATATATATATATATATATATATATATATATATATATATGTATATATATATATATATATATATATATATATATATATATATATATATATATATGTAAATTAAGAAAAGAAGTGTTATTTATGTTACAGTGTAAAAAAACACTTTTTTTTACCCATATTGGAAATCGAACCCGGAACCTCCCGAACGGTAGCCGAGCATGCTGACAATGACACTACGGAGGCGGTCAAAAATAATAAATTACCGTCATGTAATTTGTTAAATTTAGAGAAAAAAAATTAAGTTGTGATAAAATAGGTCGTATTGTTGAATACAAAAGAAATAATCTGGTTTCCCCAATCCTATTGTAGGCCAAATGCGGTACGTATAAAAAATATATTGAAATAAAGTATCAAAAAAGATACACTGTTAATTTACAGTGAACGAAGTGCCATTTAAAATTATAAATGATTATATGTGATTTATAGGCATAATTTATCCAAAATCAATTAATGTTTTAAAACTATTTATTATAATTTAAATCAAATTAAAAATAACGCCCAAGGTTTTAAATCATAAACAACAAAACGATGAATTTAAGAAAAGGGAAATAACATACGAGGTATGGTGATAAATTGTAATGTCAAAATGGACGAATCTCCAAGAAATATCAGTAGGTATATTATAATACATATGATCGAGAATATAACTGTAAGTATATATTCTTATTCTTACGCCGCGGCGTATTTTCATATTCAAACTTGATACATTTTTTTTTATATTTTAAGTTTGAATATGAATTTTAACTAAATTTTTTTCAAGGGGGCCAAATAAATATAAGTGATTTTTTTTTACTCTAGTATTTATTCAATATTACACTTGACCAGTACCTGAAGCAGAGGGGTGATCACCTTTCCTTCATGTGTTCACGATCAAAATAACACCGCATTTATATGATGAAGTGCCCTATGCACCATTGGGTACGGATAAGGGTTAGAAGAAGAATTTATTAACTCAGGGCTGAAATTCATTGTTTTTTGTTTTTTTTAAACACACACACACACACACGAAGATATTAAGATATTAGAATAGAATTTAAAAAATATATTAATAGACTTTCCTTATTAATTCTACAAACCTTACTCATAGATGCTACTCCTATAAATTATTTTTCGAAAGTTCGAGGTAAAAATTCAGATGTCAATAATCGTTTTTCTGAAAACTAAAATATTCAAGGACCTCAGTGTTTATAAAGTTCAAAAATGACCTAATGGGCGACCTCTTTCCCAAAAATCTATAAACAATCAAAACAGTATTGATTACCATTCGACCATGGAATAGAATTTCCTAATTTAAGGCAAAGGTGCCAATTACCGAACTATTTTCTGTTTTTTTCCTTATATGAAGAAAGTAGTCTGAATACAGTCAAAATGCATTCTCTCAGAGAATCGATGTTTGATGTATGACTAATAACAGTTATAATTTCTTGAATATTTTTCGCAAATACTTTGTGGCGCATTTTGTAAACTTTATAAAATCAAACAACTTTGTTCTAACCACTTTTTTATTGGTACACTTTATCCAACCGGTTTCGACAAGAACCTTGTCATCATCAGGGTTTATGTACTAAATTCTAAATTATTGAAATACTCATAATTAATTACCCTTCCCTTACTAAAAACTTCCACGCACTCTATATAACACAGTTTTAACGTATGCTTTTAATTAAAACCAAATAGCGTCTGAATTAATATTGTAGTTTCAATTATTTGCAATGTCTATGAAAAATTTATAAATATACATATAAAATACTGTTTCTGATCTTCATCCGCATTCAATGATGCATAGGGCGCTTCATCGAGTTAAGTTTATTATAAATCATTATAAGTTAATTATAAATATTAAGTTGTTCTTCAGACGAATGTGCGGTAAAACGATGTACAATAGATCGGCTGTCTAAACTCAAAGCACAGTAAGGGACATTTTTTTTGTAGTACGTTTTTTTTTTTAATTTTTGGACTAAGTAGATTGTACTTAGTCCAAAAATGAAAAAAAAAACGTACTACGAAAAAAATGTCCCTTACTGTGTTTTAAGTTTGGACAGCCGAGATGTCCGAATGGTGATATATAATGAAGGAATGCAAGGCTGAGATGATCATTATCAATTTAATTAAGAAAGGTGTTTTGAAATATTTTGTGTGAATTGTGTGAATGTAATGAGTGAAGAAAGGATACTTAAACAAAATAATGAGGTAAATATGGTTGGTAATAGAAGCAGAGGAAGACTGAAGAAAAATTGGCGTAATCAAATGCTTAAAGAGATCAATTCAGGCGTTGGAATAATCGGCGGTATGAATGAGGAGATGCAAGAATGTGTAAAGAATAATTCACAATATTTTGAGTGTGCCAAAATATTTGTAAACGAATCTTTGTTTCGTCAACTTGGGAGTTAATTATATTGACATATAAACATAGATGAAGAAAAATAAAGCAGTCTGGACAAACTTCCAAGTGGACTCCTAAGTGGACAAAACCTGGATTTGTGATTTTAGATTTGGACTTCCTGAAAATATTGTGAATTTCAAATCCGGATTATACGGTATTAACAACATTTTTAGTGTGTCCAAGTACTTGTTCACAAATCTGGATTATCTCCAATTATAGGAGTTACTTTTCATATAAATGTGATTATAATCCAGGATTCGGACCTCACATACTAATAAAAGAGTTTCTGCTCAATAAAAAGCTTCTTTTCATTCTCTGTGAAATTCTCGTGATTCAAGAACAATGTTTCTAAATTTGTTCATTTATTTATATACAACTTCCAAGAATTCGAGTAGTGTGGTTGTCAATAATGGGTAGAATCGGTGAATGTTACACGTGTGTAAAGTGATCACTTAAACCAGCCTATGACGGACGTCAGCCCCGTAAATGCCTAGACTTCCATATTTTTGTTCATCTTTGATGAGATGTCACGAAATGATATACGGTATTATATGATATTTCACGGTTCATTGATTTACTCGATACATATCGCTCACTCCTTTCAGCAACGTCATAAATCAAAAAACTTAATTTTTCAGGAGATTGTTTTTGATGTTTAAAAATATAATACAACGTATTAAAAATAAATATCAAGCCACTTATTAAATTTTTTACTGTGCAATAGATCTTTTTAAGTAAAACCTGGATGTTTTTTCTCTATTTGAAAAATATTAATTTTATTTTAAAAAATAATTAAACCATACCTTTTGTTCAAAATGCAAAAGCAATACTTTCTGCCCTGTAGCGGGTAAATATTAAGTTAAAAATATGCCGCTTTTGCTGGGATATTTTCTGGGCATTCCGAAAGCATGCACAACTGAAAATTTTGAGGATTTTTGATATATGACGTTGTTGAAAGGAGTGAGCTATATATGTTTTGCTGAATAGTACTACAGTGTTTGATTCGTTTATCGGCATTCTCGCCTCAAATTAAAGTCTTAGAAGACTTTAATTTGAGATACTTACTTATGCATATATTTAGGATAGATTCTAAATATATGCATAAGTAAGACACGCATGCGTAATAACTCACAATTATACTGATTAAAGGGTGTTTGATTTAAGTCGCTGTAATGTTTGCTCACTGGTAAAACAATTACTTGTAATTACAGGTATTATTTGGCATTCCTAGAGTAAAGGGTAGAGCCGACATCGGGAAATACAATGTTTCTAAGCGCACATCTACTGCAGTAGGGACAAAAATTCAAGATCAATTTATCGTACAAGTTTATAGTAGCATGAAAATTGACACTGAAAATAATTTAAAATACGCGTTATCCTTAATAATGCATTGGAATTGAAATTAATCATTATGTTTTTTATACCTCTATAACACATTAATAAATATATCGTAGTCATACAGGAGAAAGTGACCAAGAGTATTTTTTTTTATAAAAACGTGATCATTGACTATTTGATATCTTACTAGCTTAGTATTCCCTGAAAAAATCCCAAAGGATTTTCAACTTGGTAGTATAATATATTGACTTGTTAAAAATTACTAATTGCATTGATATTTATTTTCTTGCAAAGCAATAGTGACTTAAATGGCCCTCCTGAACATTTACGTTTTGTTAGTTGGTCACTTTCTCCTGTACGACTACGATATTTATTTATTTTTTATTTTATTTATTTACGATATATACATTATTTTTTGTTAAATTATATCAAAAAAGTATCAATTGTTATGATAGCGTCAGAGATCACATGAATAAACAATTGATGAATACAACATTTTCGGTGTGTCTAAATCATTGTTCACAAATCAGGGTTTCTGCAATTAGGAGTAATTTATACATTTTGATAACCTAACATAAATGAAGAAGAATATAATAGTCTGGTTATTTACAGGGTTTACTACCCGTCATTGGCTAGTTTAAGTGACAACTTTTTATACGTGTAACATTACCTATTCTACACGAAACGACAATCACACTGGTCGAATTTGAATTTTTGAGTTCCGAAAAATTGAGTGGTGTGCTTATTAATCATGGGTAGAATGGTGAATGTTACATGTGTATAAAATGATCACTTAAAACAGTATATGGCGGGTCGTAAGCCCTGTAAATACCCAGACTTTTTTAGTCTTCTTCATTTATGTCGAGATGTCAAAATGTATTCATTTATATCTAAAGTTTGAACTTTAACTTTAGAATTTCATATTAACATCAAACCTATAATCAACAATATGATAAAAACTAAAACCTCCCCCCTATTGTCTATATTCCCATTGATAAAAAATAAGAAACTACTCTTATACCTTCCTTATCCTTCAAAATACCAAAGGAACAAATCTCAAATAGATAAGTTTCACACACGGTGTTTGATAATGATGTCGAGGTCATCGAAAAATAACTCCACATTATTTACACCAATTCACACAAATATTCTCTTATTTTTTACACAAATATTCTCTTATTTCAAGATATTCCAGTAGAGATAGGTTTTTTCAAGAGTATTTTTATTATTTTAATCTATTTATTTTTCAGTCGTAATTTCATTATTTTTTAAGTTATGTACATACTGTGATCTAAGATCGATTAAAATTTAAATTTTCCATATTCCAAGGCGATCAAAGCTATACATTATCATCGGTACAGTTGTTTGAAGTTGACAATTTTACATTTTGGAAATGTACCTACAATTTCAATTTTAATTATATACCAAACATACCTACGTTCCTGCTATATATTTGTCTACTTTAGTATTTTGAAAACGGTTTCAACAGTATACTACATATACAAATAAAATTAATATAATAAGTGTCTCATCTTGAGATGATACATCTGTCGTTTTTATACGAAAGAAGATGCAAGCATCCCAGGGCTTACGACCTGGCATAATATGGCATAATTAACTGGTCAAAGAGAGGTATCTATAAATTAAAAACTTATTCCAGGTTCAATTTCCTAAAAAATACATGTGAACGTATTCAGAATGAATCTCTCCTATGTCCAATTGAAGTAAGCTATATGTTTTTTTTTCACAAATTTCTCAACTTATAGCGCCATTATCAGCTTTGCATTCAATGCTATCAAATGAGAACTATCACATGAAAGGAATAAAAGAATAGTGAATACAAAAATCTTTAAAAAATTAATGCAATATGCATGTTCAATAATGGGCAGAATAATGAACGTTACACGAATGTCAGCCAAATGCCAGGTCGTAAGCACTGGATTCCTCAAACTTCAATTAGTTTCGTATAAAAACAATAAAGATTTCGTCTCCAGACGAAACACATACAATAAATGATTTATTGTATGTGTTTCGTCTGGAGTAAAAGCAAAGAGAGAATAAAATAACGCCATACCAATCTATCTTTGCAAACTATCATTGCCTCTTTTATATTCATACGTCTCTTCATACATACATGGCGATTATTCTGACTCCTAACCTGACTACGCCCAAGTATTTGAAATACTTGATTATGCCTAGTTTTCTTCGGTCTTACTTTGTTTCTATTACCAACCACATTCGCCACATAAATTTGTTTTACTATCCTTTCTTCACTCATTCGATTCACATGGCCTATCTATCTCAACTCACCATTCTTTATTTTATCGATAATGCTTATCTCAGCCTTACATTCAATCCATATATCACAATTCGAACATCTATCGTACATCGTTTTACCGCACATTCGTCTAAGGACCAATTTAATATTATATAAGTTTGATGCAGCATCCAATGCGGCATTAAGTGCGGAAAAGGTCAGTAGAAGTATTTTATATCTATATTTATAAATTATTCATAGACATTGCAAATAATTGAAACTCTAGTATTAATTGAGACACTATTTGGTTTTAATTAAAATCACACGTTATAACTGTTATTAGCCTTAGATCGATATCACCTATTGTAATCAAATGACACAAATTTTATCTATTGCGAGTGGATACAAAAGGTGCAGCTTATAATAATAATGCCCACGAATCGTTTAATTAAATATAAATATCAAAGGTAACAATGTCCATAGAGTTAATTTATTAAATCATTAAATGTCGAGTAATCAAAGAATATGGTATTACGTTTAAATGTCCAAGGGAATGACAATTAATTTAACCTATGAGTATAATGATTTATTTATATATATTTTTAAATATACATATACATATATATATATATATATATATATATATATATATATATATATATATATATATATATATATATATATATATATATATATATATATATATATATATATATATATATATATATATATATATATATATATATATATATATATATACATATATATATATATATATTAGGGGGTTGAATTAGTTCTCGCCGTTTATAAAAATTTAATATTTCTCTGTGATTTAAATAGATTCTTTTCGTTTTTTTTGTTTTCCTGTCCCCTGCTGCCTCGAACACCCACGTGGCACTTTTAACCGCCTCAAACCGCCTCAAAATTAAGGCTATGGGCCTTGTTCATCGGCAGGGAAACTGGGTCCCTTATGCTCTGAAGGAGAGATATATGGAAAGGCGACTTTGCATGTGTGATTCACTCTTGCAACGGCATCACAGAAAAGGTTTTTTGCATCGCGTCATCACCAGCGATGAGAAGTGGATCTTCTTTGTCATCTGCCAGCCAGGTCAGCCACTCCCTGCTGAATCCAGCATTGCAAAACGCAACATTCACGGCTCAAAAACGATGCTTTGCATTTGGTGGGATCAGAAGGGAGTAATTTTTTTCGAGCTTCTCAAAGCAGGCCAAACAGTCACAGCAGAGGTTTACAAGCAGCAAATGATCAAACTGAAAACAGCAATTGAAGAAAAACTACCAGAATACGCAGCCAGGCACGAGTCGATTCTCATTCTGCACGACAACGCGCGCCCTCATGTTGCCAAAGTGGTAAAAGAACAGATAAACTCCTTCGGCTGGGAGGTTCTGTCA
The DNA here is from genome assembly GCF_059751285.1 of Brachycentrus maculatus. NCBI lineage: Eukaryota > Metazoa > Arthropoda > Insecta > Trichoptera > Brachycentridae > Brachycentrus > Brachycentrus maculatus. Next base: position 1,049,880 of record NW_028280846.1, on the reverse strand, counting down.
CACCCGCCTTACTCCCCTGACGTCGCACCATCCGATTATCATCTGTTTCGGTCCATGCAGCATGGATTATCGGGAGTAATTTTCAAAAGTTATCGAGAAGTCGAGTTATGGGTTGAAAATTGGATTGCCTCAAAAGACAAGGTTTTCTTTTATAGGGGAATACGACTTCTTCCTGAAAGATGGGCCAAAGTAGTCGAGAAAGAATGGCAATACTTAAAATAAATTCTTACTTTTGAAAAAAAAAAAAATCAATTCAAAATACTACAAAAAACGGCGAGAATTAATTCAACCCCCTATTATATATATATATATATATATATATATATATATATATATATATATATATATATATATATATATATATATATATATATATATATATATATATATATATATATTCGTCCGCCTCCATAGTGTAGTGATTAGCGCGCTAGGCTACCGTGCTGGAGGTCCCGGGTTCTATTCCCAAGAGGGTCAAAATAAATATTATAGATTTTTCAGTCAAATATTTATTTAATATGACCCTGGACTGGTACGTAAAGCGGAGGGCTGATCACCTTTCCTTCGTGTATTTAACGATCAAGATAACTCTGCTTCTATACGATGCAGTGCCCTATGCACCATTGGGGTACGGATAAGGGTTAGAAGAAGAATATATATAAACTTCAACAATTTACTTTTAAGTTAGATCCTTCGATTTATTTTTTACTTCTCATTTCTGACTTTTTTAAAGCACTAATTCTATCATACTTATATGACGTGTTTTGTTCAAACAAAATAACATTATTATGATTTCATCAATAAAAAAATAGATATAAAAATCGAGATGAAAATAAACATCTTTAAAATAAGATTTAATTGTTAAAATCATAAAAATAATAATTTGGATTATTTATATGGCGCCATTTTCGTCAAAAAAATACCTCAAGGGTGCTTAAATCTCCTTAAGTTATTTACATAATAACATCCATGGTTGTTTTGAAATTATGTCAACGTTGGATTCAAATACGCGTCAATTTTGTTTTCTTTCTTTTCAATTTAACCAGACTGGGCCACTGCAACGAGAGGTCGGTTATATCGAGTGATAGTGATTTATCAGCTGAAAGGTAAAGTTGTCTCGAATGTATCCTTGCAAGACTTGAATCAAAGTATGTAAATGTATGACTCGATTTCTGAATCTCGTTTCCTGTTCACGTTATTTCATTTCAAGGGTCAAATTAGTGAATCAAACGATCAAACGAGTAGATCCTGGCGATAGGTCACACTATAACAGGATCGGATTACAAACTACACAGCTGACAATATATTGACATTTAATCTTAAATTTTTACCACATATTAAACGACTCTTAAAATAAAATAACCTTTTATAAACTGACACGAATAGCAATTTTTCACAACGTTATGGTTGTTTCAAAATCCTTATTAGCTCGAATTACTTATTTATTGTAACTGCAGACAGTTGGTAGAATTCCTTATTGAATTGTTGAATAATATGTACGATAATATGTACTCGTAAATCCAAAATTAAACACGGTTATTGGATTGAATTCTACTTTAATTTACAAATATAATATGTGACGCGTTTCGTTTTATTAAGACATTATCAAACGCTAAAACACTAGTGTTTAATAGATTTATATTATCCACTGACACTTCGTGATGGAATTGCATTTTAATATATCATACGATTAAAACCAATATTTTTAGCTTTTCAATATTTTCACCAATATTTTTTTTTAGGAATGCCCAGAAAATTTACTATACCCCACCAAAAGAGGCATATTTTCAACTTAATATTTACCCGCTACAGGGCAGAAAGTGTTGGTTTTTGCATTTTGAAGGTATTGTTCAATTATTTTTTTTAAATATACTAAATATATATTTCTTTTTAAATGGAGAAAAAACCTTCAGGTTTTACCTAAAAAGATCTGTTGCACAGTAAAAAGTTCAATAAGCGGCTTGATATTAATTTTTAATACATTGTATTATATTTTTAAACTTTAAAACGTTCTCCTGAAAAATCAAGTTTTTTGATTTATGACGTTCTTGAAAGGAGTGAGCAATCTGTAAAAAAAAATAGAATTCAATCCAATAACCGTGTTTAATTTTGGATATATTACCCAACAGCTCGAATTACAGTGGAACCTCACATAATTCGTTCCAGAATCTTACTCGTTAAGCGAAACACAGACTGATGTAGAATGTGCAGAAGTCCCGGCTCACAAGTGAATGTCGTGAAAAAGATACCTTTCTCTGCTAACTCGTTTTACGAAATGTCGCTCGTTAAAGGAGTTTTGCCCAATCCATCTTAACACACCTTTATTAATTTTATCAATAATACTTATCTCAGCCTTGCATTCTTTCATTTCATTAATTGATTCGGCAGTCACTTTGTGGTAAAATCTATCCATTTTAATTAGTAATTACCACTATTTTAGTATTTATTAAGCGAAACATAAATTTTAATTGCATTCTTTCCTTAGATCACATTTCTAACATCTATCATACCCTTTTTACCACACATTCGTCTAAGGACCAACTTAATATTATATCAATAGGATTCAGCGACCCCGTATTTTGAATACTTAATCATTCTTCTGTTTTCTCAAGTTTTCCTTGGTCATCTTCTGCTTCTATTTTCAAATACGTTCGACAAATTTGTTTTTTCGTTCTTTCTAATTCGTCCATTCCACTTTTTTTATATTTCAACACAGAAATATGAAAGGTTACAAATAGTCGATATGTTCAGAATTTAAATAACTCATTTGAAAATTTCTCGTGTTTGAAATTGAATAAAGACTTTAAATACATGGTAAATTTAATGTTTTCACTGCGAAATGGCTGGAAGCGTTCGGATCTGCATACAGAATTGCATTTGCCACATTTGTGATGCAGATTTCTTAGAGGCGTGTGAAACCAATCTAGAATCTAGGGATCGAGTCATGTTCAACCTTAACTTGTCTCGCAGAGGACTTGCCATATTAGTGTTTATTCATATATATGTATGAAATTCAAAGTTGTTAATAAAAATATATGCAAATGTTTTGTAGATTTTCGCGTCGACCTGTGTGAAAAAAAATTAATTTTTACGTTGCTGATGACAAATTTAGAATTCAATTGTGATAATGGGTGATATTGACATTTGTTCTCTTCCGTAGTGTGGTAGTTTGCATGTTTGAGTGCCGTGCTGGAGATCCTAGGTTCAATTACCAGTAGGTTCAAAAACAATATTTGTGATTTTTCACTTGATTTTTTTTATATCACCTAGGACTGGTACCTGAAGCGAGGGACTGGTCAACCTAGCTTCATTAATTTAGCGATTAAGATAATACTGCGTCTACACAATGCAATGCCCTATGCACCATTGAGTCCGAATAAAGGTTTAAAAAATACGTGACAATTTAAACTATCATTGCCAAAAATTCAAATATCGCCTCAATCATTGGTTAATACAACTCTACCAAAAAAAAATTAAAAAAGAATATCTGGTGTTCGCGTTACCTTAGCACAAGTCCGCTGGTATTTCCACATCTTATGTATTTATATGATATATTATATAGATATGTGTAGGTACATATATGTACCTGTTTCTTGAAGACAAACTGTCGTGCTAAATGCATCTCAAGTAAATCAGCAATGAGTAATGAATGAAAGAGATGAAACATTGATGTAACGTTTAGTTGTTAATTTTGCGACACATGATTGATTTACAGCAAAAGAAAAATCTGATGTATATTATGAATACGATTTCAATATTATTATACAGCATCTTGCAATTTTCATAGAAACAATAATTATTTTCGCAGTAATAGAGGTGAATCATTTTATAAATTATATATGCGTATTTATACTAATATCATTACAGGATATATGCAGACGCATTTCGCCCATACATGTTGTGGATGTAATATCAGAAAAGTCAGTAATATTTATTTTGCCCTTCTTAGAAATCGAACCCGGTGCCTCCGGAATGATAGTTAAACGCAATAACCATTGTACTACGGAGGCGGCCAAAAATATTTGACTTGCTGCCCGTAGCCATTAAGAATTCCAAAAGTGATCATGTTTTTAAGAACAGTGTCCGTTAATGGTTTCTACTCGTTGGTAGGGACAAGGTGGAAACAGATTTATTAGAGTCCAGGCTTAATACTTGTAATTATTTTATTGTATGGCCTTTTTATTGTATTATATCTTGTTATGTATAAAATCTGGCAATTAAAAAAAAGCTATATTGTTTTAACTATATTTTAAACCCTATATTGTAGGAACATGTAAGTATTTCGGCTCAACACAGACCATGCCTAAAGAGCCGAAATACATATAATTTTATTTTTATTTTTATGTATCAATATGCCTGAAGCGGAAGGCTGATCACCTTTCCTTCATGTGTAAACGATCAAGATAACACTGCGTTTATATGACGCTGTGCCCTATGCACCATTGGGTGCGGATAAGGGTTTTAAATTTAAAAAAAGTTAAAAAATTAAATGTACTAAAAATAATAACAAAAAAGATTATACATATGTAGGTACTTCATACATCTTGCAAATAATCGAGGAAGATTCAAATAAACAATACTGCCAAAAAAATTAAGGAAATTACTCCCTTATAAAGATTTTAATGCATTGCTGGGAAGGTCTTAAAAAGAGAAAAAATATATATATTGTTTCGTTTTTTATTACTAAAGTAATTCCATAAGTTTATGCGTATTTTCAATCATATTTGCTTGTACATATCGGCTGTCCAAACTCAAAACACAGTAAGGGACATTTTTTTGTAGTACCTACGTTTTTTTTGCATTTTTGGACGTAGATTTGCAAGTAGATTCTACTTAGTCCAAAAATGCAAAAAAAAAATGTACTACAAAAAAATGTCCCTTACTGTGTTTTAAGTTTGGACAGCCGATATACGGTACAACGTTTTGGGTATATCCAAATACATTCACACAACTGGGTTTCTCAACTTAGCAGTTATTTCGACATTTTGACATGTCAACATAGATAAAGAAGAATATAGAAGTCTAAATATTTACAGGGCTTAAGGCTGATTAAGTAATCACGTTACACACGTGTAACATTGACAATGATTGACAACCACACTACCCAAATTTTTGGAACTCATACATTTGTCCTAAATCTCATGTCCATGGTTGATTTGGGAAAGAAAAATACAAATTTACAGTAAAATAAACAATAGATGTAATAAAAAATGACTTAATGTTTTGTTATCTATTTCAAAAAAATGTACAAGAGCTGTTATTAGTATTGAAAAAGAGCAATACGATAATACGTACATATAAAAATTTAAGGTAGTCTGTGGTAAAAAAATTATTAGAAAAAAAATAGTTATACATTTTTTTGACGGTCAAACCAACAGTGACCATCCAAGGGTGGATGAGAGGGTTTCTTCTATATATGTATTTTTATATTATATGAAAATAAATTAATTAATTTTTCTGTCTTTGATAGGGTTAACCTATTTAGGCAGAAGCAGCAATCCATATATATAAAAATTGCAACATGCATGAATGCATGCATCCAGTCTCTGACCCTTATCTGCACCCAATGGTGCATAGGGCACTGCACCGTATCGACACAGTGTTATCTTGATCGTTACTTACATGAAGACAATGAGATCACTCCTGCGCTTCACGGACCAGTCAAGAGTAATATTAAGTAAATAGAATGTAAAATCACTTATATTTATTTTACCCTCGCCTGGGAATCGAGTCCGGGACCTCCGGCACGGTAGCTAAACACACTAACCATATTACACCAAGGAGGCGGACAATGATGAAGAAATAAATAAATATTATTTTTTATCGCGTATAAAAATACATTTTCATTATCATCGGTTTGGCATTTCACCAAAAACTAGAAATTACCCTTTTTATTTTCTTCCTTGAAGTATTGGATTACCGAACATGTTGTATTTATTGGGATAGAGTTTTGACATGTATGTATAATCTCCTATGATAAATATGAGAGATTACTAGCATAGATACGATTACAAGCAGTGATCTCATTCAAATATTAACCCGCGCTTTAAAAGACAGTTTAAAAAGCCAATGTTAAAAATAATTATTATAATTTAAATGAACGCTCACAATAAAAACTGTGCTCTATATTTAATTTAATAAAACGTACATATTCTATTTTTTTGTATACCACACATCATCTTAAACCGGTACTTAGAGCAGAATTAATAGTAAAAAGCTCCGTTTATTATCTATAGTTAAAAAATTCTTATTTAAATTATGTTCACCGACAAGTTAATGATATTAAGTATATCATTACATATCAATTCTTCGTTAGACCATATCTCCGGCTTAAAGGTGTATTTTCCATAAATTGAGTTTTTTCCATTATATATTTGGGAAACAGATTGGAAAGCAGGATGTAACGTTTTTTTATTTAGATTATTTAAAATATTATTACATGTTTACAACATTTTGAGTGTATCCAAATACTTGTTCACAAAATCTGGATTATCTCCAATTACAGGAGTTATTTTCATATTTATTATTCTTTTCATCTCACCAATAGATGTCTCTAATGAAGGTCTAGTGATTCAAGAACAATGTTTCAAAATTGGTCCATATATATATAGAACTTCCAAGAATTCGAGTAATGGGGTTGTCAATAATCGGTAGAATTGGTGAATGTTACACGTGTGTAAAGTGATCACTTAAACCAGCCTATGACGGTCGTCAGCCCCGTAAATGCCCAGACTTCCATATTCTTCTTCATCTTTAATGAGATGTCAAAATTATAATATTTTCATACGTGTTTCAACAGAGACGAAATATCTAAAAAAATAATCGTGTGTAAAATGGTGAACGTTGCACAGTGTATAAAGGATCACTTAAGCCATCCAGTGCTATGTCATAAGACTTAGGATGCGCAACCTTCCATATTCCTTTCGTTTGAAAACAGATCCTTCTTTTCTTTAGAAATTTATATTATTGTATGTATTGAAACTCGGTGGATACCCAGTTTTTGATAAAAAAAAACTAATTACGTTTTGTCATTTTAATATCAAATAATCAAGGTTCATATTAAGGTCGTCAAAAAAATATTAGTGATGTTAGCATACATTCGCGCAAGACGTACTCGTCTCTTCATCAGGACAGTCACTACACTAGCATTTCCTTTTATACACGTAATTCATGATTCTAAATAATATTAATACATGTCAACTTGCACATACTTATAATAAAACTTTACTGACCATCGAAAAAGTTTATTATTTTGAAACTAATCACAATTACATATGGTAGACCAAAGACTACAGATTCATTCATATTTTAGACAGTTTTTTCAAAAGAAAATCCAATGCAAAAGTCCTTTATAAGGTGTTTGAAGTTGTTTAAACCATGTATACCTTATGAATAGATTTTCCGCCTTTGTCAGCCTCAGTAATGTAATGGTCAGCACACTCGCCTACCGTCCTGGAGGTCCCGGGTTCGATTTCCAGGGGGTCGGGGGTCAAATAATCTTAAGTGATTTTTTCACTCTAATATTTATTCAATACTACCCTAGACTGGTACCTGAAGCGGAGGGATGATTACCTTTCATTTATGTGTTTACGATCAAGATAACGCTGCGTTTATATGATGCAGCACCCTATGCACCATTGGGATGTAGATAAGGGTTTGAAGAAGAAGCAGAATAGCCTTTTATGCGTGTTAAAAACTGATGTATAAAGTATAATACGTATGAGATGGCGTTTGAAAAAACTTTATTTCACTTCCTTGTTTAAGATAACAATTTAAACCTGATTCGTGCTAATCAGAATTTCTGTAATTTTGATGTCAATTTAAAGATTAACAATTCTTTGAGCACAGCTTTTGCTAGTTCAATTTAAACCGTGCTCAATAAATAAAAATAATCACGACCAGCTTATATATATATTTTATATTTTTAAGATATTTAATAATTGCATGAATGTAAAAAATAGTTAGTGCCTTTTACTTCGGAACCATCTACTATATATTTTACGATCATAAGAGTGAGTCATATCCAAAAATGGAATAAAAGGTTATGTTAATCAAATTTGTTAAAATCAATAATCATTTTTGTAGTTGTTGGCAGTCATACTGGGAGACAGCGGGGGGCTATTCTCTAAATCTAATCGTACGCTTAGTTTTTTTTTAGTCTGTAAATTTAAAATCTTATCGCAGTTCAATAATTGAAACTGAAAGATACATTTTTAAATTGATTGCTTAGAAGCAAAGATAACTTTATTTGCATGTTTTGTATAGATATAAATTAATGTCTGTTGTGAATTTTATTTTATTTATTAATGAAATTCGCACTCCTATATATCAAATGTACCTGTATCACTTCGGTAATAAATTTGTAGATTATATTGGTGTCTCTCTTCCTTAACGTAAAGAAATAATAATCGCGATATTTGTGAATACAAATATACTATTCTCATATGCCTAAAATGCAAAGATTTGTGAATTATTCACAGTTATTGAAATTTTTGGCCTTCGTGGAGTAATATCTTTGTAGAGTTATATCGATTTTACAATATTATCTTAACTATGAACACCGTTCTACATCAGATTTTATTTTAGTTTTATTCAATAATTAATTTTTACTACTTCAATATGTTCATAAAATCAACGTTATGCATACTTATTATGTATCGCTTTATTTTCTATTTTGTATGTTTGATACCTATCTTCTTTGTCAATTTTTTTTGTGAAAACCTCGGCCGTAAAAACTATATCAATCAATTGTATTTGAACCTAGTACGTTGTACATTATGACGATATTATGAGTGTAAAATTCTAGGTTTGATCCCACTCTGTCATAACGTGAATTTCTTATTTGAGTACTTGTATCATTTTTTTAACACGATTATACATCATCATAATACTTTACTCCAAAATCTGTTTTCAATTTCAATTAGTACTGAAAAATCTATAATTTTCCAAGAATATCTCTCCTCATCATTCTACAGCCCGAACGTTTATCTCAACACCTTGCGATCCTAGGTGCAACCTGTATTTAGTGCGATTTACCATAAGGCTCTAGTCGTTTTTGTCTTCCTGATCGAGTGTTTTTGTCTAGAATTTTCACTCATGAATACCATTAAATTATAGTAATATTAAACGTAGATAAAACCCACTCATAGGCAGGAATAGGCCATATAAAATATATAAAGTTGAAGCCTAAGTAAGGCCATGATGTAAGTCTTAGCTAGATTTCGTAGTCACTTGGACGATATGTAAAAAAACTATCTTTCCTCCCAGTCGTCAATTCATTTAATTCTGTACCCTGACTTTTTCTCTTTAACTTTTTTAAAGATTTAATTTTCACAAATTGAAATGAATCCTAAAGATATTAGTGACATTCGTATCAATTCTCAATTTAATGGGAAAAAACACCATTAGAAATTTATGAAATGCAGTCTGAGTCCAACCATCAAAATATTCGTAACCCTGTCAATTCTGCGATCGTATAATCATAAAACCCAATTATAATTGTGTTTAAAACGAAGAAGAAAAGTTTAAGATTTCCCACATACTAAAGTTATTCAGTTCAAGAATAGGACTCCAGAATTTTCTAGTTCCGGAATGTTGGGTCCATGAAAAAACTGCAGATTTTAGTCATAGTATGACTTCACCAACAATAACACGTTATGACGTCGTACAACGTCACAATTTGTTGACCGGTCGAAAATATATTTTTCTATTTACTTTTGTGGATTCTCAAACATATTGTATACACACGTACGTTATATACTTAAATGTTATCGAAGGAATGTTTGTTTACTTAACTTTTTACGATTCGATTCTGCGGAAAATTAAACAATAACTAAAATTGGACATTTCTTTCGTGTAATGACGTCTTTGCGTTATGTTACAAGCTATGTAACATATTTTGTATACAATCAATTCATGTTACATAGAGTCTAATGATATGTTTACATTTAATACAATGTTTAAAACATTCAATTTATTTATTTTTGTTAACATTAATTGAAATTCAATTTAAAAATAACAAAAAATAATTGTTAGAAATGTGTTAACTTAAAAAAATATGAATTTGAAATTCTAAATAGCTAAATTATTTTTTTTTAATCAAATCAACAAAACTTATTGTAAATTTCCAGTACCTGATAAATTCTGAAATCAGAATACAACTTATTTATTTAAATAATAAATTCTTCAAAAATACTGAAAAGTAATAAAAAGGTAGGAAAATTACCCACCCTTGAGAGCTATTTTTTACTCCATTGAACACCTCGAAAAACCTTGCATGAAAGCGCTGAGAAGGCAAAGGTCAGCGCCGGTTCAAAGTAATGGATTTTAAAATCATAATATATTAAAATGATCGAATATGTTAGCAATTAATATAAATTAATAGATCGTTATTTTTTATTGAAAATATCAGTTGGATAATTTTCTTCTTTTCCACAAATAATTAGTAATAATTCTTTACCATTTATTGATTTAAAGAAGAAAACACCTTAAAGATTAAGGATTTTCGGTTTCTTTAAACTTTTTAGACTATTTTTTGGCATGAAAGAGTGATAAATATCGTTTATTATTATTTTCAACAGCTTATTATATGTACAGCTTAGTAGCGAACATTCTGTATAGGCACATGAAGAGTAACTGCCCTACGTTACTGGAAAAAATATAGAAAGCTTTGGTGGTTCCTGACTCCCTATCATGATTAAAAACTGCTTTCTTGTAACTTTCTACCTTAATGAACGATAAATTTATTATAATCTAGTTTTTATTATTTCATGGGTAATAAGGAAATATCATAGGACGTAGCACAACCCATGGACACAACTGTCTTCGCCATATACTTCGATTGCTTCCTAGAGCCTTAATCAAGGTTGCATTTTTTATAAGGCATCAAGTACCGCCACCCAAGACGTCCTTTGCTGGCACACCGTAGGCATACTCGTCTGAACTTCAGGACGCGGATAACTTGAGAGGAACAAGGAAGCTGGCAATCATCAGAAGAGCCTGAAAACAGATTTTTGACTTCATATGCACCAGACAACTCCACAGATGCTACAATGTAAAGGTAAGTAATAATTTATTAATAAATAGTAAGTAGTAGTATTTATACAATCAAAAAAGCTTCCGCGTTCATGAAGCCTTGCTCAAAGGTGAATGTTACAGACTCAGCCACGAAATTCTCGATTGACCAAAATTTTTTTTTCATCCTTTCATTTGATCTTCACAAAAAGTTTAATAATCCTAGATCGGTGATCCTTATATGTTAATCTAGAAACCGCAGAAGGGAGGCGTACCCGTTTGTTTTGATGACGATTGGACCCTAGCGTCATCAGAATTATGTCATCAACAATCACGCTCTTTGATGACGGACAAACTATTTATAGTAAAATCGTCTTACTTATGTTATGCACCTTCTAATGCAGTGTATTACACACGTTTAGTACAATCGATTTACTAGATTTTACTCATCAACATTCACGTGTGGGCATTGTATACAACCGCGTAATGATCAAAGAATACGTAAATCCTTTATATTGTATATCATTTCAATGCCTGCAATGTGAATTATTAATCATTAATTAATAATTAAATAAATGAACTTGGATTCAGTTTTATTATAACCTGACATCGTTTTAAATAAATCAAAAGCATCCACCATTCCTTCTGATCCTAATTTTAGAATAGCAATCATGATCTCTAAAATGGTAAAACTAAACGCATTAAAACTGTGTTTTTTTTACTATTATTTATTACTTTTTTTTAAACGAAAATAAGACTGGCTGAAACTTGCTTTGACTAGGTGCTGCCAAATAAAATTTATGAAAAAATCATTCCTAATTTCTTTAAATTAAAAAAGCTTGTTTAGATGATTTGGACATATAAAACGAATGAGAGAGGAAAGAACGGTAAGATAAAAGTACAAGGCGAATGACTTTCAAACAAACACAGAGGATAACGAAGATAATTTGATGTACTTAAAATACTTGAAAGTAGGCAGGTAAGGAGTCTAATAATCGTCAAGTATATGTGAGGAAATTAATTATTTATTTATTTTTAGTTACTTCGCCATTCGAACATCTACCATACATCGTTTTGATGCACATTTGCCCACTGAAGTACATAAAATGTTAACAAATCTCTACATAAAATTTGTGTATTTTGTTTGTGTTACTTTTCTCTTAAATGAGGAAAATGTCCTTGGCAATAAAAAATTAAATACGAACTGTATGTTTCTATTCTGCGACATATGCCTACGAATATTACATACACGCTTGAAGCATTAAATCGGAAGCTTCGTACATCTCTTGTAGTACCGTCTTACTAAATCTCTTATATCTATCAAAAAATGTCATATTTGAAAGTTCTCTTCAATTATTTGGCTAAGTTTTTGTTTTAATATTCAGATCATAAAAACGTTTTACTCTACATCCTATTGACCTTTTTAGGCGATGCATTATTTTTAAATTAGCAGCATGATTATTAAAACTTTACAGGAAATGTTTGACCACAATCATCAGTAGTTTTTCAGAGAATGATTAGAGTAGTCAGTAGTCAGTAAGGATAATTTAATGAAACCGCAGGATATCTCCGAGCGGCTTTTACCAATGGTGTATTAGTACTACGTGTCATTACAAACGTCAGTACCTCCTTACGAGTACTGTAACATAAGATCTAGGTTTAATTATTAATCACCCTATGAAAAATTATTATTTTGAGTTAAAAAGATCGTTTCAAAGGTTTAAAAAAATGGAAATGCTTTACATACATGCAACTTAAAGGGTATAAACATCAAATAAAAAGATCTCTGCCAAATAAAAGCTTTCTCGATCCATCCACACTCGTAGATGGCTGTTTTGAGCTCATTTGTACATGTCGTAAGATTAATCCTAAATCTAGGAGTAACAAAAATTGTTGTTGTGTGGTTGTCAGTCTTAGGTAGAATGGTGAATATTACACGTGTGTAAAGTGATCACTTAACAAGCTTTTGACAGTTCAAAAGCTCTAAAAATACCCATACTTCCATATTATTTTTTAATTATGTTGAGATATCAAAAAAGTATGAAAATATATGAATTAAAAAAGGCATGTTTTGTTGTTACGTACGTTTTCATCAATTTTAAGTCCTGTTTAAAATAAAATGGAGAAGAATGGAATAAAACTTGAATTTAATACAAATATTCCGATGTATTTTATTGAAAATAGCAAAATATGAATTGAATAAAACATAATATACTAAATTTGAAAAATATTTAATTTCATGGCTCATTTGCACATGCTATTCATGAAATGTCTCCTTTTAAATGTTTATCATGTGTATACGAGTATTTTCCAAAGTGTTAATTATTTTGCGGTTATAATTAGAAATTTCTCTTATCATCGTCTGACACAATTCTTCGTGTCAGAACATGCACAAAACGCTGTAATCATTCACCAATTTAAAACAACTTAATATACAGTAATGTAGATATACGCGTTGCATTTGTATAGGCACTAGATACTCACGAGAATAATAGATTTGTGGTGATTATTTCCAAACCCAGCTATGCAAATAGGACATACATTGTACTATAATTATGGATTCAATCACGTTTTTGTAGATTATGTCTGACAGAGATTTGTATCCAAAAATAGGATTTTACCGCACACTCTTGCATAATTAGGGTGTTTTTTTAGAGGTTCGGATTTTAATCTGGCAACATTGTTTCTACAGACTGATAATTTGACAGTTGATTTGAAGTCAGTACTCTTTGCCATTCCACCATGAATAGACTAAATGGCTATTATGCCGGAAACAATATTCAGCTTGATCCTCTTTTTCAACGCAAAATTTTGTTTACCGATGAGGCACATTTTTGGTTAAATGGCTATGTAAGCATATAATAAGCAGAATTGCCGAATTCGGAGTGGAGTAAACCCAGAAGCCTTTGTCGAGACGCCCTTACATCCATTGAAAGTCACTGTTTGGTGTGCTATATGGGCAGGTGGAATCATTGGCCAGAATATTACGGTCAATGGAGAGCGCTAGAGAACCATGATTACTGACTTCTTCGTACCTCAATTAAATGGCATTGTTGTGACAAACTGTGGTTTCAACGAGATGGAGCAACATGCCACTCGGCGGGTGCCACCATCAATTTATTGCGGGAAATTAGAATTTTTTACCTCTAAAAAGTACAACAAGTTATCGAGAAAAGATTAAAAAGTTTCCCAAGACTTCTATATTCACATCCCGATAACTTCTTCATCAATGTTTAGATACTTATCCATTTGTAATATATTATTGATAACGTATACAGCATCAATAATAAATATAACAAATTGTTATCAGCGTTCGTAATGATTGCTTATTCCGCATATAAATATTATGTCATCACTCATATTTGATAAATGATTTTATATCCTGTACCAATCACTCTGCTAAATTATTTCATAACGTATCGTGTTATTGTCTGTCAAAACACAAAAAAAATATGCGAAGGAGATATTTGTATACTTGTAAAAATAAATGCTAGCTAATTTGTCCGCCTTCGTAGTGTAATGTTTAGCTCATTATGCTTTTATTGGCTAAGGAAAAAATATTTTTAGGTCCAAATTTTTGTACACATCGCTCACTCCTTTCAAGAACGTCATAAATAAAAAAAACTTGAGAAACTTTTCAGGAGAACATTTTTAAAGTTTAAAAACATAATACAATGTATTAAAAATAAATATCAAGCCACTTATTGAACTTTTTATTGTGCAACAGATCTTTTTAGGTAAAACCTGAAGGTTTATTCTCCATTTGAAAAATATTTACTGTATTTAAAGAAATAATTAAACAATGCCTTTTCTTCAAAATTAAAAAACAACATTTTCTGTCCTGTAGCGGGTAAATATTAAGTTAAAAATATGCCTCCTTTGCTGGGATATAGTATATTTCCTGGGCATTCTGAAAACATGCACAGCTAAAATTTGACGATTTTTGATTTATGACGTTCTTGAAAGGAGTGAGCGACATGTACTTGATTTAACCCCTGAGGAATTGTCATTAATATTTCGTTGCTGTAATGCTATTACGTCCAACAGATGGCACTGCCACTGGGGTGAGTAAAAAAAAACATGTTTTTACCTATCACACGTAAAAAACACGTGTTTTTATACACGCGTAATCGAATGCATCGTTTTGTCAAAAAAATAATGCAATCGGTTATTAACGTTAAGAGGTTTGAGATTTTAAACAAATAAACATTTTCATGAGGAAAATTGGCATGATCAAGTATTTCAAATACTTGAAAGTGGTCAGGTCAGGAGTCGGCATAATCGGTGGGTATGTATGATACATGAATGTGGCAGAGGCGTTGATTGTGTACAAATACAGATGGTGTGGAGTTTTATTCTCTTGCCTACACCTGTGGAGAAGCGATGTGATGGTTATTTAGTTAATTTGTAAAACATTTACATTTTTATTTATATAATATAATGTAGATTGTGCAATTTCATAGCTGGATGATCCATTATTACAAGAAGTCGGTCAAAACTAAAACCGCACCACGACCCGTTTTATAATCGCGCAATACCATCCTCAGAATTATAATTCTACGAAAAGTGCATGCATTGGCCGCCCACAACAGGACCGCCACTAGGTGTAATCAATGCTTTTTTATTATAATTAAAATCCATGCCACGCACTCGAATCAACAGCTACACCGAAATAAAGAACCTATTTAAAATAAAATCTTCAAACCCTTATCCGCAACCAATGGTGCATAGGGCACTGCATGATATAAACGCAATGTTATCTTGTTCGTTAACACATAAATGAAACGTGAACAGCCCTCCGCTTCATAAATGAAACGTGAACAGCCCTCCGCTTCAGGTAATATTGAATTGATATTAGAGTGAAAAAATCACTTATATTTATTTGACCCCCCTTGGGAATCGACCCCGAGACCTCCAGAACGGTAGCCGAGCGTGCTAACCATCGCACTACGGAGGCGGACACTATTTTTTACATACTGGGAGACTTACATAGAAACCATTAAATTTTGACTTTTGTATTCATTGTACTACACCATATGTACATTTAAAGCTCCCACAGCATTCCCAGATCTGATATAGAAAGCTTCCTTACAGACTACTCTTGCAAAGCTATTTTTTTAACCAAGTAGCGAAAAAAAATTAATCCCGATTTCACTGTGAATTTTCATTGAATTATTTGCATTTTCAAATTGAATTTTTCAGAAATTCTCCATTTCTTGAGCCTATCATTAACTAACTAAAACTAACTATCACGCCGTTTCTCTGCAGGGGTAGGCAGAGAGACCAGAAGGTTATCATTAGATATCCAGAAATTCCAGTCTTATCCGAAATTATTCAGATGGTTACCATCAACAGGAAAAAATTACATCATTTTTCATACCACTGCAGTGCACTGCTGTAAATTTAAAATATATGTTTATGTAAAAAAAAAGTATTGTAATAGCGTTTTAGATCGGAGAACCTAATAAGAAGTGCTCCAGAAATTTTTGGAATATTTATTTCATTATAAAATAAATTAATATGTCCTTCTTTCTTTGGATGGCGTTACAGAGTAAAATAGTGTTGCATCCTACCCTGGCAATCTAGAAGCTAAATGCTCGTGATATTGGCTTCACTAGTGAGTAGTTCTGGGAAGCGCTTCCCAATCCCAGGCAGAGTGGAGAAGTGCCAATGGTCGCATGCTGAGCGAGACACTCGTCTCTTATTCCATACTACATAGTATGCATAGCACCGAAAAATACAGTCTACATTCGCACATGCCTACCCTACTTTCAGAGGTAATTGACCAACGGTTTGCGTATATTATTTATTGAAAAATTATTGAAAATGTTATCATTATAAAATTGAAAAAAATGTATAAAGATATTATTTTTTGATGTTTTTTTTTTAATCTGACGTTGCATTAAACGTTTTTATTAAAAAAAATAACATCTCAATACAGATGAAAAAGAATACAGAAGTCTGGTTATTTAACTTAATTGTTAACGATTGACGTAGGTGATTAAAATTTTACTTAAAATACCATTTTTCTTTTGAAAAATAAAGTTTTTTTCTTAAAACAAATATGGTTTTGATAAAAAAAGTGTTATTGAAAGGTAAGGATTGGAAAAATAAACCTTCAACATATGTTTTTTATTAGGGCTTGGAGATATGTGTAGCCCCTCGCGCAGCAGGTCGCTTACTGAAGTCTTTGTTTGCGAATAAAGCCTTTAAGCTGAATAAAAAAGGAAAAATTATTGATTTACACATTTTTTCCTACAGCATTTACGGTACCTGTGTTCATAAACATTTTTTTTATTTTTTACGATCATCAAAAATATATGTTAATATTCCTTTTTTTTTAAATTAATTTATTAATATTGCCATAAAATATGTCAAGAGGTATTGTATGGAAATACAGTGGAACCTCTCATAATTCGTTCCAGAATCTTACTCGTTAACCGAAATACTCGTTAACCAAACATTATTTCTGGCTCACAAGTAAGTGACGTGATAAAGGGACTTGCTTTTTCTCTGTAACTCGTTATGCAATATAACACTCGTTAAGGGAGCAACTTTTTACTTTTTTGCTTGCTATGCGAATTACTCGCTATGTGAGTGCTCGTTATGCGAGGTTCAACTGTAATATGATCTCCGTTAAAATATAATATATTAAATGGTTAAATAGCCAACAAGGTTTGCCATCCCTTGTGTGTCGTGATACCAACCACAAGATCATCTCAATGGACAGTTCATTATCTAAGACAGATTGTTTATATGGCCGCTGCAGAAAGAGATCACGGACCAAACTCGGCCAAAGTCATTGATTAATTTGACCGTTAATTAGGTGAAATTGAATACGATTGTAACCCGCGGATATGCCTCACCCAATATTTGGCATTACTCGAGAGATCATTCTATCAGCGGAGTTAAGATTTTAACACGTGTTAAGTGGTTAATTTATTTTTTCATTGTGTGTATCACATTTCATCACTTATTTTCCTTTTGACCAATATTATTACTTACAACATTTTGAGTGTGTCCAAATACTTGGTATTTGTGAAAATAAAAATCAATCTGGTCAAATTATAAGCTGAAATGATAAAAATGAAAATGATATTTTCTGGCGTTACTCACGTGTGTGATTATAATCCAGTATTCGGACCTCACATACTAATAAAGAGTTTCTGCTCTATTGAGCAGAAACTCTTTTTATTCTCTCTTTTTATTAAAAGCTTATTTTCATCTCACTAATAGATAAAGTCTCTAGTGAAGTTTTAGTAATTCAATAATAATTTTTCAAAATTGGTTCATATTTAAAGAACTTCCAAGAATCTGAGTAGTGTGGTTGTCAATAATGGTTAGAATTGTTGAATATTACACGTGTGTAAAGTGATCACTTAAGCCAGCCTATGACGGTCGTCAGCCCCGTAAATGCCCAGACTTCCATATTCTTCTTCATCTATGTTGAGATGTCAAAAAATAATATGAAATAATTCCTAATTGGAAATAATCCAGATTTGTGAACAAGTATTTGGACACACTAAAATGTTTTAAATACTTCAATGCGATGCTCTTCAAATTGCTGACATTACCAGCATCCATATAATGTAGTATATAAGAGCATCTGACAGCAATACATACTACGTAATATGTACATAGTATATATACGTTAATACGTGCATACGAGTACGTGTAATCTTATTAACATAAAGCCTTCAGTTTAGCGTGAGCTCTCCATTTTCAGAGGGAATTACTCAAATGTTTCATTATGTTACCTGTTTGTTGATTGCCGAAACGTGTAACTTGTATGTTTGTAATACTTAATACATCACGACGCCTTGTCCACGTGTGTTTCTCATCTCTGCACGTGTAATAACTAGCCAACACCCACGTGGCACACCCACTTTACAAAAAATGATGTACGGGGCTTGCGGACGCCGTATTTGACCGGCGTTATAATGTATGATCACCGCGGTTTAACCTTAGGATACCAAACTATCGTAAAAGTTACGACGGCAAAATGACGATTTATATGTCATATTAAATATTGAAATCAATCACTGGTTTTTAGAGTATATTAAACTGTATTTTATTGTTAAAAACACATAAAAATAAAATTTGTGACAATTGTTTCCGCTTGTTATGGCATTTTCAAACTAATGTCATACGTGCAGTGAAGATATGTGTATTTTTACCCGGGTGTAAACTAGTTGGTTAATAAAAATGTGAGTGGATCAAAACACAAAGTATTTTTATTTCTCGAAATAATATATTTTATTATTTATTTATTTATTTCAAAACATATTACAAACATAAGTCATATAATATCCCCGATGAGTAATTTCCATTTCTCATTTTTGGGACATGGAATTAAGGTTAACAAGACTGATACACAAATAAAAAAGTTGAATAAAAGATAAAAAAAATTAAACAAAAGTAACACAAGGCAAAGTATAAAATTTAAAACAATAAACGGTTATATAGTAAATACGCATATAAAAAAAACACGAAGTAAGTAATTATTATTTGAAATTTATTACAATATTTCAGTTGATATATACCTGTAATATTATTTTATATATTTCGTAGAAATGAAACATTTTTATTATTAATTTGTTGTTTTTAATTGCTACTTAAATTATTCGACTATTACGTAATTTGTTTTTATGTGTTAAATATTCGATTCTGCATAATACTTTGTCTAGTGCAACTTCGACCACAAAATACTACTATTAATCTTGTGTTAGGTATACAGGGTGACCATACAATGACTACTCATGGGAATAAAAATTTTATAATACCAGAGAGTCACGCGATCTGGCCGCTTTAAAGGTCATTTTTTATGTGATAAGTTAAGAATTCTACATGACTCGCGTGGCAGTTAACAATGAGTTTACTTCTTTTTTATATAAATCACGTTGGTATTAATTAGTTACACGTCAGAGTCAAAAGTTAGCGGCGATTTTTAAACAGCGCTTTTTGAAAGCTTTCTGCGAATTCGAAATGATAAATTGACTTTTCTTTGTATCGCAAAATTTCTGTTTAAAATTATAGTTATAGCTTCTTGATTTTATATTTTATGGCTTGAATTTCATTTTTACTAAATGGCCGAGGGTTTGAGATATTAGAAAACTAAAATTTAAGTTAAGTTTAAGGTGCACAATACGTTTTGATTCTTTGTGGGTTGGATTTAAAGACTGGTATATTTAAAAAAAATTAATACTGAATACAATCAATAAATAAATCAACCTTTACACGTGTTAATTGAAAAATCAACCCTAAACAAGGAATGTTAAGTACCTCTCCAAGTACAAGAGATAAATCTCTTTTTTTAGAGGAACAGCGCAACTAGTATAAAGCTATGTTAAAAGTAAAAATGTCTGGCAAATTAATTAAATCATAATATTATCTTTTGCTGTATAAATTTTTCTTTTTTAAATGTATCTATATATGTACATAGTGTTTATATAAGTTGTGGTACTGTTCACAAATAAATTAATAGATTCAAGTCACGGTCACCCTATATATATTTTTCTACAAATATTTTACGTTTAATTGCCGCATTACGAACACAAATAACATTAATTATACTCAGGTCACGTTCATCTTCGTTCCTGGTTGTTGAATTTCAACAAATACCACACGACCTCGCGGTCACTCAAAGCTTTGTTGAATGGTTAGAACTGTATACTTCACCACAATTCGATATGATACTTATAAATATATAAATTTCAATTGATTGCCTAGCTTAAAAGCGCATGAATTCATGGAAAAAATGTCAATTATTTACCTTCATGGACCTGAGAATACCATGATAGGTGGTGCATCTTACTTTTCTAGTTACCTTTGCAAATGACAAGAAAATATTTTTTATATGTGCATTTATAGCAATATATATAGGTTTACATAAATAAACAAGATAAGTTCTGTAAACGCCCAGATTTCCATATTCTTCTAAATCTGTTGAGATGTCAAAAATATTGTAATAAAATAACTTCTAATTGGAGATAATCCATATTTGTTAATACATATTTGGACACACTCAAAATGTTGTTAATGTAAATATAAGCTAACAATTTTGATTGATTACATAAAAACTACCAATCTGGCTAGCTTTCAACTCCTAACGTATTTTAAATTGTACCATTTTCACTCATTGTTTCAATAAATAAATGGATTTAAAATTACAATTATCAAAAACAAAATGCTGGATGCTTGAAAAATGCTATATGGAGAAACAGACATACTGAAAGAGAGTAAGGGAAGGATCTATAAGACCTACGGAAGACCGATCATGACATACGACATAGAAACAAGAGCTGACACCACCAGAACAAAAAGCCTTCATAGAACTACTGAAATGAAGACTCTAAGACCCATCGCAGACGTAACACTTCGTGGCAGAGTAAGAACCCCGGAAATAAGGAGAATCTGTAATGTGGAAGATGTTGTACGATGGGGAAGACAAAGAAGACGCTTTTGGAGAGATCGTATGTGGAGAGCGAGCTCGGACCGAGTGGTGAGGATAGCAGCAGACGAGTGCATATCAGGTAGCAGACCTCGAGGAAGATTACCTAAACGATAGAGAGATAACTGGACCACCTCCATGAGCAGGCTTCGAGAACAACAGGATATAGTCCTAACAAAATGAAAAGAAGACGAAGATGGTTTTAAATATAACATTTATAATTATAGTTACCTGGTATGCATGCATAGGTAGAAACCATAATTTCTAGTCATTCGAGCCAGCCCAGTGGAATTTTACAAACTCAATCGATCAATGTACTCTCATCTTTATTTAGGAATATTTGTTCAGGGATCCCCATTTAACGAATCTTTTCAGTGAGCCGTATATTTCAAGGAATGTTTGGAACTCTAATATATACTCCTCTTGTATGTGTTCCTACTACTTCTTGTAGCTTCATATTACATTGGTTACATTACCATACTATAAAAGATTCATATTAGGGGTACATTCCTTAATTTTAAATGTTATCATTGTAGATAAGTGATTACACTTTCCATACATTTCTGCTTAATACAATCTTATAATTTTAGTTGCGCTGAGCCTCTCCAAAAGGATACTGAGCTCTTGTGCTTGAAGAGGGATTTTTTTTCATAGTAACATGTTACACATTTAAAAAAATACATCTTTGTAAAATTATCTTGATGTTTACATCTGAAAATATCACATAACTCTAATTATAGAACCTGAAATGGTGGCTTAGCTGTCGGAAAATAGAGAAACAACGACATAATAACACATGAATATGAACAAATACTCTAACGCATAAGTAGTAGATTATTCAACCTACTCACGGCAGCAACCCCCAGTATAGGTATGCATATTTTTTCCTATTCTTAATTAAAAGTACTCACTATTCCTACTCTTAATTCCTTTCTCATAAAAATATTATCTCCAGTGAGCTTCGTTACTTATGTCGTCTGAATCCTATAAAATATATTTATTGACTTGGCGTTTAATTTGTAGAACTCCATTTTAATTTATGTATTTATTTTAAATCAAACACAGATTTTTTGAGTCTACTAAGTTGTATTTTATTAACAAAAAACACATAAAAAATTATATTGTGACAATTGTTTCGCCTTGTTAGGGCATTATCAAACGAATGTGAAGAACAAATGGACTACGGTATTTATGTAGCTATACAATTCTAAGTGACAGTTTTAACACGTGCAGCAATAATTTATGGGAGACAACAGTAGCTAATGGGGGATGTAGGTATATACCCTTATATTTTCTGGGAAAGGAAGAATTTATTTACATGGCCATATTGAGAATTAATATTTTAAAGCTTAATACAATTGTTGGTAATATTATTTTTAAGAATTTTTATATGTAGATGTAATTATTAGTTTATAAACTTTGTACCGTAGTCCATTTGATCTTCACATTCGTTTGATAATGCCCTAACAAGGCGAAACAATTGTCACAACATAATTTTTTATGTGTTTTTTGTTAATAAAATACAACTTAGTAGACTCAAAAAATCTGTGTTTGATTTAAAATAAATACATAAACCTATAAAATATCCTCCACTTTTGGATCACAGAATCTAGAACGCTGGACCTGGCTTGATATAAATATGTATATCTTTGTCCATCAAGCTACGCCTAACTCCAGCACTTAGTGTGAGTGAAAGTCTTTAATTATTATTATTATTATTTAAAAAGCATTAAAAGTTTTTGTATCTTTATATAATTAAATCGTGTCTCGAATCAAGGATATTTGTTCACCTTATGGCTTTATATCGGTTATGTATCGATAAAAAATATGATAATAATAAAAGAAAACATTATTCCGTTAATAACACCGGTTTAACAATAAAATTTGTTTGAAAATGGGGTTCTTATCAACTCAAAATCATACTTAAACTCACTTTCAATTGCGGATATTTTGTTTTTATTTAAAAAATAAATAAAATAATCAAGTACCTACCTACACATAATTCTGAATTAAGACTCCAGTTACTCGAGCAAGTGATACATGTATTAGATGCATGAAATATTTTTTCTTATCAAAACCTTATCCACACCCGATGGTGCATAGGGCACTGCATAATATAAACACAGTGTTATCTTGATCATTAACACATGAAGGAAAGGTGATCAGCCCTCCGCTTCAGGTAACAGGCCAGTGTAATCGTGAATAAATATTGGAGTGAAAAAAATCACTTATATTCATTTATTTGACACCATCCTGGGAATCGAACCCGGGACCTCCAGGACCTGAACGTGCTGACCATTACACTTCGGACACGGATAAAAATTAATTAATTGTTAAACATTAAAATACTAACTAGATTTTTAAGTTATTGATAGATAATATCAAACGGTAATTATGATCTATCATTCAGAAGATCCGATCTGTGGATCTTAATCACTTAAGTGACTAGTTTAAGTTCACTAAAACCGGATCATTTGAACAATGGGACTTCCGTCAGACGAGCAGGGAGAATTTCTTCAAATTTATCCTAGCAATTTTTTTTTATTTTCCCGACTTTTTGGGGCTCGAAAAATGTCAAAGATGGTGTGAAAAATACCCAACTAACTGGAAAAGAGACGACCCTCTTAACTAAAGTCATATTTTCATAGTTGATTAAGAAAACCATTGCGTTTTAATTGAATCAACCATTAATTTGGAAAAAATACCGTTTTATATCAGCAGAACGATTGTGTGTAATAATGATTATTAATGGGATATATTCTTTAACACATCAATCAATTTGAATCTTCTCAGATATCCTTGACACGATAAAATATAAAAGGTTTTATTTATTGTGCACTTAACAGAACTACACAACAACTAACAACTATGTAGCTATAATAAGCCTTTTATGTTTACTCAGTAAATTAAATACATTCCCGCGAATCATTAAAATTGCTGCTTAATTAATTGAATTTATATTTCTGGCATTGAGTTCAAAATTAAGCTTTAATCGAAAGTGAAAACCGCCAACATTAAAAGTAGGTTTTTTTTAAATAAGGGACATAACGACAACAACAAAAATATTTGGAAAATAACTAATAATATTGAATAGAAAATTTTATTTAAAAGCATCATAACTTTAGGAGTTTTAGGAGTTAAATTTTATGTTAGCTATGCGTATAATTATGTAGTATTTATTATACACAATGTTTCTACAAATTGTATGTATATGTATATATATGTGTGTGTGTGTTGAATTTTAAAATGTCTAATTCATAAATGATGACGGATTTAAATTATTTTCATTATAATGTGTATCAAATTGCAGAATATAATTGTTACTATATTATTATTGCATTTAAAATGTATGTATATGTATTTCATGACTTATTTGAAAAGTATAAAAAAGATAATTACTGAAGTAAAAACTGAAATTATTATTATTTTGTAATATTTCATTTTTAGCATTTAGCTATGAAAAAATAAACGTTGGGTTAGATTACCTAAAATCTATATAAAGATTATCACCCTCTCTTCCACCCCAAAAATTGCCAAATAAAAATATATTATTTAATGAATGCAGCTTCATAGATTTTTACGAAACATAGCAAGTAAGCTTCCAAGTTTTTTTCTGAAATACTACATATCGCTCACTCCTGTCAACGTCATATTTCAAAAAAACTTGATTTTTCAGGAGATCGTTTTTAATGTTTAAAAATATTATAAAATGTATTAAAAATAAATATCAAGCTCCTTACTGAACTTTTTACTGTGCAACAGATCTTTTTAGTTAAAACCTGAATGTTTTGTCGCCACTTGAATAATATATAGCATTTTTTTAAATTAAACAAACCCTTTTCTTCAAAATGAAAAAAAAACTTTCTGCCTTTTAGCGGGTAAATATTAAGTTAAAAATATGCCGCTTTTGCAGGGATATAGTACATTTTCTGGGCATTCCGAAAACATGCACAACTGAAAATTGTCGATTATTGATCTTAAAAGTATTTGGTATTTCATAAGAATGCGACTTTTCACAATAAAACGTGATGTTTTCTGCATTGTTTAAATCTTTTATTTTACTAAACTTAATTATTTATAGATTTATAGTTCTTTTTCCCATCACCTAATGTTTAATTTATGAGCTTTTCTTGACTCTGAAGAATGTGTCGCACAGAGCATAGACAATAGACTTAGGATTTAGTTGTTGACGTCACCGTCTTATAATGTCTAGCTCCTTTGCAAACAGCTCCTTACATCATCGTTAATCTTAATACACAATTTATTAAAACAAAACAGTAAGTATCATTTAAAACCAATAATATGTTCTTGATAATTTGATTAATAACTCGGATATATTTGCTAGACAGGACGTAATTTATAAATAAATATAATAAAAATAAATATTACATAGAAGGCCTTTACCATATCAACAACTAACCCTTACAAAGGCAAAGCTTTGAAATATTAACATTTTAATTTTACTATCAGTATTATTTAGAGAAGATGTCTCATTGAAAACTGTACATTTTCCAGTTATTTAATCGAGGTGGCATTCTTTACGTTTTTTAAAGAAAATATTTGTGTTTTTATTATTTACACATATATTGAATTTCATACTATTTCTGTGAGCCTAAGCGGCTCATTATTAGAAATAGGTATCAAATTGTGGTAGAGTGGGTTCGAACCGAGAAACTCTGACTTAAGAGTCCGCGACACTAATCACGGGACCACAACCCAACACATTTCCTGGATTTATATTCCCTTCCAACTGTTTATGATATCAAATTATCAAATATATTATATGCAAGCTAGAGAAGCGCTATACGCAACCAAATTTGTACACTTATTGTCGTGATCGACTTTTAATTATCTAATCCAAAATCCAAATTGACTATTTAGAGTTGTTAATACTTAATTCAGTTAATTAATAACTCAGATTTTTATTTCGATTACCCCCAGGTTTATTTTAGGACAATTATATTTTGACTGCGTGGTGTAGTAGTTAGCTTATTTGTTTACTATCCTAGGCTCGATTTCTGTGGAGTTCAGAATAAATATGATTTTTTTACTCTTATTCAGATACCCAGAACTATCACTATACTGAAGCAGGATTTAATGATGAAATTATCGATCTGATACTGTAATATCGTGCACCATTGGTTTCGAATTTTAAGAATAATTAAAAAATATGTTTTATGTTATTTTGGCTTACTCGATTGCGATTGAATATTATAAACCCTTTTTTTAATAATTTTTTTTGATTTTTTCTGAATTCTTGTAAAAACGCAGCCTTACATGTTTTCGCTGTATTCTTCTTCCTTTGCCTTCCTTATTTTCATTAACCGGATCCACGCGGCTCGCATTAGCGTATGTGTTTTAACAAGACATGCCCCATACGCGGCTGACATAAGCGTTTGTGTTTTCACTTTGCTCCAAGTTTCGAACCTCAGTTCAACTTGGAGGGATTTTTTCATGGTGTGGAACTTTGGATAAAATAATACGTCAATCCTCGACCTTAGGACATCTGTTGAAATATCTGACTAATAATTTGTAACATCACAAGGATAAATAAAACAACAGATCCCTGATTTTTCTTGCAGTCGGTAATTAGTCCGCGCCATAATCATGCCCTATATCTGTCTCACTCTCGACGCTACGCATCGCCAGTGGGTAAGAGTGACACACGATGCGTGCTTTGATTTATTTATGTTACGATCTAATTTGTTTATATTACGATATATTTCAAGAATAATGTGACACACACGTGTATTATAGAGTACCAAAAAGGCACAATGAATCCCATTGAACGTTTTTGTTTAGGAAAATAAATCGTTTCATAACTAAATACATGATAAAAGTAATCATTTAAAAAACGGCGAAATACAGCCGCGCACGAGCGTCTCTTAGGAACAAAGTTAACGCGTTTAAAAGGTTAATATATGTTATCAAGTTGTAATTATTTGAACATTCATCCTGTGATCAATTATGATTTATGCTTTTTTTCGTTTATACCTACATATGTTCAAGCACTATCTTCCTTATTATTTCAAACGGGTATATACGTTTTTAAACTTTGCCGAATCTCTAGTCTATTTTTGGTTGTTTGGCACATATTGCTTTTTTATAATCCTGCTGCTATTTTATGCAATTAGTAATATAGACTGTATGTACTAGTCGTTAAAATAAAATATATGTAACTCAAGTGGTAACAAAACAAGTATTTTTCTTTTACAATTTCATAAAAGAGAGGTTGAAGTTACAGACATGTGAAAAATTATTTACAGTTACGTGTTACAGTAACATCAACCATAAAATAATTTAATAAATAGATAAATATAAATGTCGAATCCTTCGCCAATGTGCTTTATTTGTCCATGGCGCTGTGTCCTTTCTTTTAATGGAGAAATCCTTCTCATATCGAAATGGGTAATGCCTATTTTTACACTTGGGCAAATAGTGAACAAATACCTACCTTGGTACCCCGCTGACCTCTGGAGAAGCGTGACTGACTGAGATATTTGCTATTATAATGATATGTAATATGTGTATGTTAATATAGATACAGTATAAAATAATATTTCTTATTTCTCAACAAGTACTTCCCTCAACCTGTCGATGAAAAAAAATCACGATCCATTCATGGACAGTCCTCCGAGGGTCAGTTTTTCATCACCTACTTGAAATGTCTGTATATAAAATGGGAACTAATTCAATCGTCGCCAGATTATGTGTATATGTTGTGGATTTACCATAAACATTCAATTTCTCTTAAATATAATTATGTTTTTTATTTCACCATAAATAAAACTATGATTTATTACTTTTATGCAAAAAAATATTTTTATTATAGTTGTCTTACTTGAGAGCATATAAGTATATAGTTTTTATACGAAAGAAGATTAAAAGTCTGAGCATCTCAGGGCTTACAACCTGGCATTTGGCAGGCTCAAGTGATCACTTTATAACCTTACACTTCTATACTTATACACTCGTGCAAACTTTTATTCCAAAAAAAAATATTACATTTACAAAAATACTTAAATTTTATACTATTTCTGTGAGCCTAAGTGGCTCATTATTAGAAATAGGTATCAAATTGTGGTATAGTAGGTTTGAACCAAGAAACTCTGACTCAAGAGTCCGCGACACTAACCACGGGACCACAACCCGACACTTATTGCCCATTATTGAACATCCATATTGCATGAATTAAAATAAAATGTATTTATACTTTTGTTGGATTTCTTTCGTATAATTATATATGTGCTATTTTTGATATAATTTATTATTAGATTAAAACCAATATTTTTAGCTTTTCCACTTTTTTATTTGACCAGCGACCGGGTTTCGTCGTTACCGACATCATCAGACTGGTCCAGTCTGATGATGTCGGTAACGACGAAACCCGGTCGCTGGTCAAATAAAAAAGTGGAAAAGCTAAAAATATTGGTTTTAATCTAATAATAAATTAAAAATGCAATTCCATCACGAAGTGTCAGTGGATAATATAAATCTATTTTTGATAGTAAGTATTTGATTAACATTTTTTTTAAACGTTTTTCTCTTTGGAAATATTGAATAGATACATATGCTAAAAATTTAAAAAATACACACTGAGCAATAAAAATGGTTGGGTTTTTTTATAACTATTTTTCGTTATGTTAAAACCAATCGTTACCCACTTTTACAGACACATTTTAAACATATAACATATATAGGGATATTCTAATTTTCTCCATATCATAATGTTGTAGAAATAGCCGCAAGCAAATGCTAGATATTATTTATGAGTCCGAATTCACTAAATCAATATGCTTGTTTACGTTGTATCTTGAAAAACTGTTCCTTGTAGCTATAATTTTAGTACCGATTCCATAATGCAGTTTGACATTGCCAACCTAACGGAGTGAATCAAATGTCTCGCAGCGGGAGGCTAAAAAAACATAGCTTCGTATTTTTAATTGAGTGAATTATACATTCATAACACGGAATTCGTGAAAAGTGACCTGACTTGTGGCAATTTATGGGTTTTTATACACTTACATCTTCTCTTGAAATAGTGTCGACACTGGGGTCATGTTCTAAGATAAAATGGACACTGCAAAGTTGTCCGAAACGTCGGGGAGAAAAGAATTGCTTAACACTTAATTATTTATGTCTTCATACAACTTACAAAGATCACCTTAATAGATACAATACTTAGACCTAGTAATTAATAGTCCACAACAAAATTTTCTTTAAACCCAGGTAACATTTAACGTAATTATTTTTTTTCCTAAAACTCATTTTTTGTATTGAAAAAAAAAAGTTTTTCTTGGAAATAAATATATGGTTTTGAAAAAAAAGTGTAACTTAAGGTAAGGAGTTAAAAAAAATGTCAAAAATTTATATGTATATTCTATAAAAATTAAAAAAAACAATATATATTCTTTAAAAAAATGTACACGTCTGTCTTCTCGCGCAGATCGCTTACTGAATTGGATGTATGCGAGTTCCACCTTTATAGAAAAGTAA
This sequence comes from Brachycentrus maculatus, assembly GCF_059751285.1. Classification (NCBI taxonomy): domain Eukaryota; kingdom Metazoa; phylum Arthropoda; class Insecta; order Trichoptera; family Brachycentridae; genus Brachycentrus; species Brachycentrus maculatus. The sequence continues at coordinate 1,019,921 of NW_028280846.1, read as the reverse complement.
TGTTTTTTTTATTAAATTGGTTTACTTGAAAAAAAGAACAATGCATTGGACCACTTCATTCAGTTTATTTATGTAAACATGACTAGTTTCGAGAACAACTGATGTTCTCATCCATAGGTGAAATCACTTTTTTTGTATTTGTCTTAACCGATATAAAAACCTTTAAATAAACAACTTAATATACAATTTTCTTCTTTATATCAGTTAAATAATAATTTACAGAAAAACAAAAAACTAACTAACTAACCATCACGCCGCTTCCCCGCAGGGGTAGGCAGAGAGAATCGAACGCCACACCACTCTGTCTTTGCAAACATTCTTTGCCTCTTCTATATTCATGCATCTCCTCATACATACCCGACGATTATTACGACTCCTGACCCGGCCGCTTTCAAGTATTTGACATACCTGATTGTGCCAAGTTTTCCTCGGTCGTCCTCTGCTTCTTTTTCCAACTACATTCGCTCCATAAATTTGTTTAACCGTTCTTTCTTCGCTCATACGCTCCACATGTCCAAACCATCTCAACACACTTTTCTTAATTTTATCGATAATGCTTATCTCAGCCTTACATTCTTTCCTTATTTCATCATTCGAACATCTATCAAACATCGTTTTGCCACACATTCGTCTGAGGGATCGCATTTCGACTGCATTCAGTCTGCTTTCATCCTTCTTTTGCCAACTCCATGCTTCGCTTCCATACATAAGGGTTGGAACCAGAACTCCATTGTGTACTGCCAGTTTAGCTTCCGCTGATAGATTTTTATTTGCTAAAACTGATTTTAGTGCACCATTCACTCTGTTCCCAGCATTCACTCTCCTTTCTATGTCTTTATCAATCTTTCCGTCCCTAGAAAACATACTACCCAAATATATGAAATCATCTACCTGTTCCAAAATCTCCCCATTTACCAATATTTCACACTCAGATCTACATTCATCTCTTTCAAAAACCATGATTTTGGATTTGCTAACATTCATCAATAAATCACTTTCCTTGCACACATTATACACTTTTGTCACCAACGTTTGCAGGTCTTCTTTGCTATCGGCAAGAAGAACAGCGTCGTCAGCATATAAAAGGCAACAAACGGTCAAATTATTCATTCTTGCTCCAATATTCAAACCTTTCAGCTCTTTCATGCAGTTATCCATGTATAGATTAAACAGCCAAGGCGACATTACACATCCCTGTTTTACACCTTTAGAGATGTCAAACCAGGATGAAAAAGAGCCATTTACCCTAATGCATGCAGTGCTATCCTCGTACAAGGATGCAATGCCCTGGATGAGTTTACTGCTCACTCCATACTCAGATAACACCTTCCATAACTTCATTCTATCAACGCGGTCATACGCTTTTTGCAAATCCACAAATGCGCAGAAAAGCTTTTGGTTCTTTCCCAAAAACTTTTCTGTTATATCGCGCAAGGCAAAAATTTGATCCGTACATCCTCTCCCATTCATAAAGCCACTCTGAACATCCCACACTTTATCCTTAGTTATGGTTCTTACCCTTTCTATGAGGATTCGTCCATACATTTTACCAACAGCACTCAATAGACTGATTGCTCTATAGTTTCCACATTCCACCCTAGATCCTTTCCCCTTGTAAAGAGGCATTATAACTGCCCTTCTCCAATCGACGGGAGTATAATTCTCCTCTAGACACCGGTTAAAGAGCCTATGTAACCATGTGAGAACTATTTTGCCACCATTCTTGATGTATTCTGCAGCAAAATTATCGAATCCTACAGCTTTTCCATTTTTTAGGGACTTTGAGGCATTCACAATTTCTTCCATACCTATCTCTCCTGAATCATCATCCACACATATTCTAGGAAGTGTATTTACGACACACATGCTGTTATTATTAATTGCATGCGTTTCATACACCTCCTCGAAATACTCTTTCCATCTCTCTTTTATATCTTTTTCATTCGTCACCATTTTTCCGTCTTTCGCTGCAATCGATTTCATATTTGTATGCGTAGGAATACTGCATTCGCTTTTTATTTCATTTCTTAAAAAATATGATAAATGATTTGATTTATAAAATGACGAATTTCACTAACATACCAATTATTAATTAATAAACAACTTTTAATTACAGATATTCTGTATGTTATAAATTTATAGTATTATACTAACAAAAAATATTAACCGTTGCATGATACAAGTCCTTAGTTTTTGCCTAAACATGATTCTTTAATCGATTACCGTCGAAGTAATGATAATTCAATTAGATCTTTATTAGGGTACCAGTTTTTTTTATGGAATGAAATTTTATATTTCATGTTTAATAGTATAAATAATAAATAAGCCACATTTTTTCCCATGAATACAGGTATACAATAGATAAAAATATAAATGTTAGTTTGTTCAACATCTCAAATATCCTTACGTTTTTTATCGATCTCATTGAAGTTTTGAATACGTTGCATTCGAATAAGCTCATATTTTTTATGTACCTGTGACAGGTAAAAACATCCGCAATGGCAACGCCATCTGTTTAACGTAAGGGCAACACTCACAATACTAAACATTATTAATGGCGGACAGCTTGTTTCCTGACTGCTGCTAAATTATTGTATACCTACAAAGAAGCAATGTGAAATTAAACACATTGAAATTTCTGGCAAAGACCAGTCTTTATGATGTCGGTTACGACGAAACCCGGTCGCTAGTCAAATAAAAATTTTGTGGATAAGACTATATAGTTGTAATTTTGATGCGTGCGAACTTTTATGGTGGGGACTGACCGGAGCCATTTAAAGTGATGTGGGGACTGACCGGAGCCGTAACGTGACATGTTACGATGCGAGCCTTCGTCTAGTCAGTACAGCGAGCCGAGCACTCCATCCATAGTCGGAAAGCTCGCCGCGAGCGACGTTACGACGTTACGTTACGACGAAATGCTACCTTTATTTTTTTCTATTAAACCAGAGTGAACCACAGCAAGACATAGCTGGGTACAGCTAGTTCTAAATAAGTACCGTTATATTGCACAAAATCAACTTTCGCCTATCGGTCCATTACCAGAATTATGTATATAGGTAACATACATAAATATTATGTCGCTCACTCCTTTCAACGACGTCATATATCAAAAATCGTAAATTTTCAGTTGTGCATGTTGTCGGAATGCCCAGAAAATGTACTATATCCCAGAAAAAGCGGCATATTTTGAACTTAATATTTACCCGCTACAGGGCAAAAAATGTTGTTTTTGCATTTTGAAGAAAGGGTATTGTTTAACAATTTTTTTAAATATACTAATTATTTTTCAAATGGAGAAAAAACATTCAGGTTTTACCTAAAAAATCTGTTGCACAGTAAAAAGTTTAATAAGTGGCATGATTTTTATTTTTAAACATTGTATTATATTTTCAAACTTTAAAAACGATCTCCTGAAAAATCAAGTTTTTTGAAATATGACGTTGTTGAAAGGAGTGAGCGATGTAGCAAATAGACGCTATAAGTAAACTACTTAGTTAAACCTTGAAAGTTGTTGGGTCCTTTACGTTCCGAACACTGAACACAAGTTTGTGTCAGGTTAAAGGTCTTATTAAGGCACTCAATTGAAACGGGTTATTGGAAATATTTCCAACAATCTTATCACAAATTAATTATTTCCGTTTAACACGTTTCGTCTAGTAACGTTTACCACAATATCTACATATGTATGTACAAGCATTTCTAATTCTAAATTTACGTACTGCAGGAATTATTTTAACTAAATAACTATCAGAGAACGCCACACCACTCTGTCTGCAAAAAATCTAAAAAAAATATTTTTGGTAAAAAAAAGTTGCGGTAGATCAAAAACACGTCTACATACGCCGCGGGTCGGGATTTGGGACAACCGTGATTCTTTTAACTGGGCCACGCCTCTAGTTAATTAGGGTAGCCACTTATTCGGCCCGAATCTCAAAAAAAGGAACTAAATCAAGAAGCTATTAGTAATTTATATAAAAGGGTTTCAATCCACAATTCTGAGTCTCCTTAATTAAATCAGGCAAATAAAAACACACAGGTTGGAAGATTGGAGCAGGCACTTATTAGTATATCTTAATTTGTTAAACTTTATAATAAGTATATGTAAATATATATATATATATATATATATATATATATATATATATATATATATATATATATATATATATATATATATATATATATATATATATATATATATATGTATATATAAATATATATGTATATATATATATATATATATATATATATGTGTATGTGTCTGTGTGTATTTATATTTATTTATTTATTTATTTACATATACATATAATAAAGAAATTAATAATCAAGGCGGTATGGACATGTGGAGCGAATGGATAGCGACAGAACGACTAAGAAGGCGTATTTGGCGTACGAATGTGAACGGGAGAACAGAACGAGGATAGCCGAAAAAAACTTTGCATGTCCAAATCAATCAGAACACTCTTCTTATCATTCATCGTTCACTTTGTGTAAAACCATTTTAAAAAACATTACTTCGTGACTACCGGTTTCGAAATAATCATTCCAGCATCAGGTCAAGTGTAGACTTTAAAAGTGTTATATTACCATACCACAAAGTTAACAATGCTTTTAATATACAAATTAGATCAATCAAAACCTAAAATCTGGTGTTGTCAAAAGTCTTCGCAATCAGAGGGCATGTGACGAGATGTATGGATCTGAAGGAAGTTGAGAATATATGTCAGGACAGAAAATTCTGGCGTTGAGAGGATTCTCTGCCTACCCCTTCGGAGAAACGGCGTGATAATTGTAGCAGTATATATACATATAGCGCTTTGGTATCCGCGCTGATATTATAAGCTTTTTTCAATAGTATCTGTTTTATGCTTTAGGTCGTTTCCTATAACTGTCTTTATACAAATAATAACCCCCATACCGTGTATAACTTTGTTTGTGATTATTGTAAGTATTGATACATTCTAGCAAAACATAAAATTTTATTACAAAAAATACATTTACATTGATTTATCAGGTAATAGAAACACCTATGTGGGTAATAAATTCCAAAAATCAATTAAAATTTTCCTAATAGCTGTAATAATTATTTTTAATTGTGCACTAAAGGAATAAAAATATTATGACTTACGCTTTTTACCTTGGTAAACATTTTTTTTATTATTATTTCTAAAAAAATGGAATTGCAACTCCTTCATTTCATTTTTTATTTAAGTTTTACCTTGTAAATACCACTATTTCTTAAAATATAATGTGACACGTGTTTCGATGCATTCCGGATGAGTTTCAAACACCATATGTGAATTTATGTATTAATTTTAAATGAAACACAGATTTTTTGAGTCTACTAAGTTGTATTTTACTAACAAAAACACATTTAAAAAAATATATTGTGACCATATCGCTCACTCCTTTCAAGAACGTCATAAATCAAAATTCGTCAATTTTCAGCTGGGCAAAATTCGTCATTTTTAACTTAATATTTACCCGCCACAGGGCAGAAAGTGTTGTTTTTGCATTTTGAAGAAAAGGTATTGTTTAATTATTTTATGAAATAAACTAAATATTTTTCAAATGGGGAAAAAACCTTCAGGTTTTACTTAAAAAGATCTGTTGTACAGTAAAAAGTTCAGTAAGTGGCTTGATATTTATTTTTAATACATTGTATTATATTTTTTAACTTTAAAAACGTTGTCCAGAAAAATCGAGTTTTTTGATTTATGACGTTCTTGAAAGGAGTGAGCGATATGTGAAGCCAAGTATAAATTTTAGAGTTGTGTCCTTGGGACGTTGAAGGATAAAGAAAGGGTGAGAGCTGTTTCTAATTTTTATTTATTGACTTTAGCCTCTCCACTATTGTCTATGTTCCCACTGATATAAACAACTGATATAAACTGATAGAAACAGCTCCTACCCTCTACCACTGTCCACAATTTAATTTTTTTAAATTTATTTTGAATGTGTTTAATACATCACCAAAAAACCACATCAAATTAAATCAAGCCATTATTTTTTAAGGTACCCATGTAAACATTATTATCTGTTTCTCTTTTAAATAACTCTAATGTATGGAAGTGAAACATGGAGTTGGCAAAAGAAGGATGAAAGTAAACTGAATGCAGTCGAAATGCGATCTCTCAGAAGAATGTGCGACAAAACGATGTATGATAGATGTGCGAATAGTGAAATAAGGAAGCAATGCAAAGCTGAGATAAGCATTATCGATAAAATTAAGAAAGGTGTGTTGAGATGGTTTGGACATGTAGAACGAATGAGTGAGGAAAGAACGGTAAAACAAATTTATGAGGCGAATGTAAGTGGAAAAAAGAGCAGAGGAAGACCGAAAAAAACATGGCACGATCAGGTATGCCAAATACTTGAAAGTGGTCAGGTTAGGAGTCGTAACATCTCCTCATACATACCCGCCGATGCGGGTATGTATGAGGAGATGCATGAACGTGGAAGAGGCGAAGAATGTTTGCAAAGACAGAGTGGTGTGGCGTTCTATTCTCTCTGCCTACCCCTGCGGTTAAGCGGCGTGATGGTTAGTTAGTTAGTTATAATTTCGATACAATATTTACCAAGGCACAATAAAGTAAATCATTTTTAAAAGCAGTAATTCAATGACACGTGAATGCTTTACGATGTATATGAAAAGTTAATAACACGATGATGAGAATTTAATTTATAGCATATTGCAGCAATATTATTTTGCCTTTTAAATTTATTTGAAAGCATATCAAAACGTTTTATTTAAATTTCAAATAATAACGTACACACGAAATATTACGAAAACTATTTTTGCAATTAAATGAATAATTAAGTGGGCCAAGTGCCTTCCTAAAAATAAGTCTTGAAAGTTCATAAAGTCATGTATTGGTTCGTGCCATTAACAACTTAATTTAGACGTATAGAATATACTAATTGACAGATTTTGCAGATTTTAAACTAATGAAATATAACGTGATTGTAAATCTCTACGTAAAAGCCAAAAGATCACATCACATTTCACTTTTTTGACATTCTATAACCTGCAAAATGATAAAATCCTTTTTTTTTAAATATGGTTACAAAAGTTTTTTTTTTTAATTTTAGTTATTTTTCTTGACATTTCAATTCTCTCCGATAATGAAACGAAGCTCCTGTGTTTGGAGAGGGACTTACAATTATTATTTATTTTGTATGTTTGTAAGAAATATAATTTATTTTTATCATAATTCTTTTTTTGTGTTTTTTTCTTTTTTTCTTTCTTAAATTAAAATGCATATAGTTTATTTATTTTTTTTTTACATTTTAATGTCTTAATTTTTTATGTCTGTAGGAAGGTTATCAAAGTACTTGGTTCCCAAATATTTAAAGTTCTGTTGGAATGGTATGGTATTACAAAGTCATGTTGGTATCTGCAAGATGAACTTTTCTTTAGATTTATTATCGTTTTTTATCTAAGTATCTTTTATCTTTAAATACTTGGAGAATTGCTGTTTTTTTTAAATGGTTTCTACTTTTTTATGGCCTTATAACTCTAGAAAATAAAAATAAATATTTTAAAATATCTAAATAGGCCATTGTTTACGTTAGAAATTTAATACTGTTATAAAATACAGTATTTTTTTATTTTAGGGGGAAGGGGTGTTTGGAAGTCTAACCCTTTTAAACTTCAAGCCTGTTGCGTTATTCGTCATCTTAAATGACAATGACATCCTCTTTAATCGATCGTATAATATATTTTCTTTTTCGATATTTTTAATGTTAAAATATTTTTACGCAAATATTGAATTTGAGGGTTGGCATAGATTTGAAGTTACTTTCATCGCTTTTTTCCTTAAAAACTTTCCTTAGAAACTTTTATTTTGTATAAAAGCGATATATACATCATCTCCAGTCGAAACACCCATAATTTTATATTTTAACTATATTCAATAACATTGCTCCAAGATATATGCATATTATTGATGCAATTTGTATGTTTCTATAATGAGCAGAATCCTGAACGTTACACAAGTGTAGAAAATGATCACGATAAGCTAGCCAAAAAAACTGGTCGCCCTGGATGCTCAGACTTTCATCTTATTTCATATAAAAAATGAAAGATGTTACATCTCAAATTGAGACACCTGTAATATTTTTTTTATAATTTTAAAATAGAACTGACGGAGTCTTCAATAACAGATTTAAAAAAATACCAGTACACTGTCGTGTCAGATGGAAGGAATTCCCTTGACTGGGGTCACATGTCGCTCACTCCTTTCAACAACGTCATACATAAAAAAATCCTCAATTTTCAGTTGTGCATTTTTTCGGAATGCCCAGAAAATGTACGATATCCCAGCAAAAGCGGCATATTTTTAACTTTATATTTACCCGCTACAGGGCAAAAAGTGTTGTTTTTGCATTTTGAAGAAAAAGTATTGTTTAATTATTTTTTTAAATATACTTAATATTTTTCAAATGGAGAAAAAACCTTCAGGTTTTACATAAAAAGATCTGTTGCACAGTAAAAAATTCAATAAGATATTTATTTTTCATACATTTCATTATATTCTTAAACTTTAAAAACGATCTCCTGAAAAATCTAGTTTTTGATTTATGACTTTTTTGAAAGGAGTGAGCGATGTTTTAACCACTCACAGTCATTTAAGATGGATTCAGACAAACATTTTATTTTACTAGCCAATTTTCGATATTGTAATTTTGACATCTTCAGTGATTTTCCTGCCTAAGTACTTTTTTGAAACTACTGACTTGAATCAGCGCTCCAAAAATTAATACAGAATTCATGAATTCTAACCCAGGGGCAAATGTGATATTTTATTAATACAAAATTATTCAAATGTGCATAATATTATTTTCTTTCCACGATATGGGTAATTTAAAATTACGATCTAATTGAGCAATTTTACTATCATTCATAATAATTACCATTAAAATCGTGACCACCAACAAACAATTCACCCGTAGTTAATTCCTTCATGATACTTTTTTTTAAATATATAGGAAATAATAAAATAAAAAAAAATGCTTCAACAGAGATTGATTATCATTTGATTTATAATAGATATCGCTCATATCACTGTTTATAACACGTTATAACGTGTTTCCGCATTTGTACGCGTGTCATTTCAATCAATTTATTTAATATACCGCGAAGTTCCCAAATTTATTTTATTACCATGCAAAAGACGAATATTCTTTTTTTTAATGAGCTCTTGATTTTTAAAAAATAACGATTCTTCAATGTGTATGTAGGTACCTACCATTATCCTTTTTCGTGTTATTTTTTTATCATACTTTAATTGCTGGTTTTACATAATAATAAAATACTCAATGTTTATGATACTTAAGATAATTATTTGAAAAAATATGCATGTAACTTTTTACACATGTCGCTCACTCATTTCAAGAACGTCATAAATCAAAAAACTCAATTTTTCAGGAGAACGTTTTTTACGATGAAAAATATAAAACACTTCATTAAAAATAAATTACTAGCCACTTATTGAACTTTTTACTGTGCAACATATCTTTTTAGGTAAAACCTGATGATTTTTTCTCCATTTGAAAACTATTGAGTATGTTCAAAAAAATAATTAAACAATATCATTTCTTCAAAATGCAAAAACAATACTTTCTTCCCTGTAGCGGGTAAATATTAAGTTAAAAATATGCCTCCTTTGCTGGGATATAGTACATTTTGTGGGCATTCCGAAAACATGCACAACTGAAAATTGACGATTTTAGATTTATGACGTTGTTGAAAGGAGTGAGCGATGTGTGGAAATTGTATATAGATATGTTTGCACACTTAGATAGCTTATACTTACAACCTCCAATAGTCTCTGAAATTAATGAAGACACTTATTGTGTTGTTTTTCAACACAATTTTTTTTTGTTAATTATTTTTTCTATAATATAATATACACACAAGATAGTGAAAATGAAAACCAATTTTATAATTTTTATGACATTTACTCTTATTCGTTTATTCATTCCTGATAGCTCTAAAATTTCAGCGATTGCTTTGAAATTTCGACACAACGTCACATTTGAACACGTGCATATTTCTATATACATCTATCATAGGTGTATATTAAATACGCGTTTATAAAAAACACCCAAAACTTTATTTATAAAAACGTAACATTGCTCATGGCGGAAGGCATGCTTCTTGACGGCACCTGTGTATTTTCAATGTTTTCGATTGCAATTTTTAAATATCTATGCTCTTTCTATTTTATTTATTTTCTCATTAATCGATTCGGCAGTCACTTTGTGGTAAAATCTATCCATTTTTAATTCATGTTTTACTTAGTAAATACCACTATTTGAAATTATGTGAAATTGTGAAATTATTTCTTTTCCATTAAACCAGACTAAAGCATACCAACTCTTGGAAGGCACCGCTAGTATTGAATAAATAAATAAATAAATAATAATAATAAAATAATAAAACCCTTATCCGCACCCCAATGGTGCATAGGGCACTGTGTCTTATAAACGCAGTGTTATCATGATCGTTTTACACATGAAGGAAAGGCGATCAGCCCTCCTCTTCAGGTACCACAGTCCATGGTAATATTGAATGAATATTACTGTGAAAAAATTACCTATATTTATTTTTACCCCCCTTGGGAATCGAACCCGGGACCTCCAGAACGGTAGCCGAGCGTGCTGACCATTACACTACGGAGGCGGACAATAAATTAATATATAATTAAATTATAGACATCTATTAAAAATCTAGTTACCTCAAGATATTGACATAGTCTAATGCTTTAATTTATAATATTATATTTTTTTTTGCTCACTCATCTATAAAATATATTTATGCAATAAATAATTGCCAGTAAATCTAACTGAGAATTATATTTATGGCGTCGATCGTGGAAGCGTTTGATAGCTAATTATTATTAATATGTATTCTCTAAGTAAGCGCAATATAAGGAATAAAATACGACTATTATCTCCTGAAGAGTGAGTCAAGTGAACTGCATTGTGCGCATTCTGTACTGGTGATTGTGTTAATTCGCACGATGGCTGATTAAAAACGTATTTTTATTAATTAAATTCAAAGCCAGCAAATATGTATTCTGAAAATTGAATAAAGACTCATTGCACGGATCAAACCGTGTAAACTAGAAATGTAAAAATACTCGACTAGGTGAAATTTTATTTATTTTTAATTGATGTTTTACTTAGTAAATACCACTATTTCTTAAAATCTACTGTGACACGTGTTTCGATGCATTCCGCATTATTTTTTTTTTTCCGAAAATGATGCGGAATGCATCGAATCACGAGTCACTGTAGATTTTAAGAAATAGTATTATATATTAAGTAAAACATTATTAAAAATGGATAAATTTTACCACAAATTGACTGCAGAATCAATTAATTAAATTTTATTTATTACTAAGCCAGCCAACGTTTTTGTATCTCAGTCTGGTTATTTGAAAAATAAAAAAAATAAAATACACATTTCTATGTTTTTTTTTAAATTTCACAATGCTTGTAAACCAATGAAAACATTTGATATGCTAAGTGTCAGCGGCTGTCTAGAAGCATGCTGTCTGCCATGAGCAATGTTTGATATTACTTGTGTTGCTGTTACGTTCAATAGGCGCTGCCATTGAGGTCATAAAAGCTATTTAAAAAAACGTGGTTTTACCTGTCACAGGTAAAAATGTGGTTTCAATATTTTGTGTGTGTCAAAGTCATTTATATTAATATCTTAACGTAGATGAAGAAGACTAAGTATTTACAGGGCGTATGTCCTGTCACAGACTGGTTTAAGTGAATTCATATGAACGTTACATTCAAATACTCGCTATTTTATATTTAAAATAATACGCGAGTATTCAAATGTAGCGTTGTGTCAAAACTTCAAAGCAATCCGTGAATTACTTTAGGAAATTTAAGATTTTGAGAGAACGAACATTTTTATTTTTATAGAATTTGTCGCTTAGAATGTCGCGTTAGTTTTATTAATTTCTGCTCATTGCTATTTTTTTAATGCCGTCTTACTTATAAACTTACTTTCGTCTCGACTGATGAGTAAAAAACGATCATAATCCACTCTGAGATTCCAGTGTAGGTACCGTGAATATCGGGTAGGTACTTATTATGTTTTCAGTAGGTAGCTGTAATCACAAATACCTAATAATTTCGTATTTTTTTATGATTCCAACATACAAGCGGTCATTGCCTAAATTATTGTAGATTTACGTTTATATTACATATCATTATAATTTGTTATTTCTGTCGACATTGAGCCATATGTTAATATCATGGAATAAAACACAATATTACTAAGAATGTGAATGTTTACCTACTTCTAATAGATGCCTAATAGACATTTAATTATGGTAATACTGTAATGCCTCGAGTCAAACATCAAATGAAAATCTTGTACCGACCTGCAGTAAGTATTGGCTATGCAGATCCAATCTAATATTTATGTTAATGGGCCCCCGAAATAATTGAATTATTATTGTCATAAATATGCATTTTTATCTAAACGCCTTGAAAATTACAAATTTTATGCGTACCTACAGAAAATTAAGAATTTTTATGATAATTTAAACAATAAAAAATATGTAGATTTCACAAACAGATTTTTTGATCGACGCCTCCGCGGTGGGTACGGCCTAACGCAATGAGGACACATCCGATTCCCGGCAATGCCAAGAATACTTATTCAAATTATTAAATAATAACAATAATAATAATAAGCTATAAAATCATAATAAAGTAAGAGAAATATATCAAATAGAAAATTTAAGAAAATTTCTGCTGTTTGAATAATTTACCAATATTATTATTTATTGTTTAATTAAAGCCCAGCATTCAAAATCGCATTAATTTCACCGGAGACCACCGGAGATGTCACATGTCTTTCACGCCCGATTTTTTTAAAGAATATGTGTATTGGATTTTTTGTTTGTTTTTTAGAATATATATATATATCGTAGTCGTACAGGAGAAAGTGACCAACTACCAAAACGTGAAATGTTCAGGAGGGACATTTAAGTCACTTTAGCTCGGCAAGAAAATAAACATCAATGCAGTTAGTCATTTTTAACAAATCAATATATTATACTTCCAAATTTAAAATCCTTTGGGTTTTTTTTCAGGGCAATATTAAGGCTAGTAAGACATCAAATAATCAATGATCAAGTTTTTGTAAAAAATGCACTTGGTCACTTTCTCCTGTATGACTGCGATATAAAAAATATTTTTGAACTCCTTACCTTTCAATAACTCTTAGCTTTTCCAAAACATATCATTATTTTAAGGAAAAAAATCAATTTCGTAAAATGTTACCTGGATTTATAGAAAATTAGGTTGCGACTTAACGATTGCTATTTAAGATTATTATTTCTGTTTCTGAACACACTTTATAAAATAATATAGAATTAGATTTTCTTGGAAATATTTATATCTTTTAACTCCTTTCCTTTTTAACTCCTCACCTTTTACTACTCTTTTCTTTTCAAAGTCATATATTTATTTCGAAAATATTTTTTTCATACATAAAATATAAAAGGTTTTTTAATAATAAAAAAAAATACGTTAAACATGACCTGGGTTTAAAGAAAATTAAGTTGCGACTTAACGAATACTGGACCTTACGTGATCGAATAACCGAACCAATGATAGCTGCGTAAAAGCCCAGACTCCAATATTCCCATTTCATTTTTTTTCCAATATAAGAAGTACAAAAATTTTAATTGATATTTTAGGTATAAAAATGTCTGTTATGAAACCAATAAAACCTTAAATTTAGTTATCATTTAAATATATATACTTTGCGCGAAGTAAATGACTGTTTAAACTTATCTCTGAAGCTTTTTTTTAACAATTCTGGCTTTTGTACAATGAAATTGAAAAGTAAGCTTCAACATCCACCTAGCGTATTTTTATCAAAGCTCATCACTGATTTGGGTTTGAATCTCGGATGCAATTTATAATGCGCTTGCGCAGAGGCGTTTCTGCGTTGGCGAAAATAATTGAATGAATGATAAATCATAGATGCAAATGGCGCCTATGTTATCATATTTATTGTTTATTCATTTTATTCACGTAGGTTGCAAATCAAGTTTATAATCCGTAACATATATGTACGTATATACTATCTTCAAGATTTTATCTTCTAGTTCGTGTTTTTGCTCTCAAGGGTATACAACCCCAAGCACCTCAGCCATTGGTATTATTTTCCTTGTACTCTTCTTGAGTATTGGTACCTTTTTTTCCTTGTCCATTTCCTTTCCTATATCCAATTAAGTCATGTAAGCTCCACTAAATTACATCATTTGTATTCCATGAAATACATTCCACTCTTACATGTGTCGCCAACTTTCAAAATCCGCCAGATCCATACATGTTGATTTTTCAAAAAATGCTTAATTCTCCGGGTAACATTTATATTTCAAAAATTTGTCTATCTTTAGATAAAATATTATGAAATAGAGAATTTTCCCATTTTTTTGGAATTTTATTCAGTATATAAAAAAAAGACAAACCGATAATGACCTCAACTTAATTTTTGATGTATCCTCGCTCTCTGATTGGCCGATATGGGTCAGAAGGCAAGTTTCATGAATATATCAGAATTTGAAATACGACGCTATTTCTAGCAGGGTTTTCAAGTATGTATATAAATTTTTTAAACAATAAAAGCCACAATTGGCATTCCGATAAGAGTATAAATTTTAAAATCTTATAAAATTGAATCTGGCAGATTTTGAAAGTAGGCAACACATATATCCAAGAGTTTAGAAGACAGAACTTTTGTTGGTCTCATAAAATTAGTGCATTGATTCAACACGGTCCTCTATGCAACATTTGAGCAAAACTGCATTTTGAATACGATTTTGTAGAACATTTCTTGATTTACGTAACCCAAATTTTTCAAATCATTTAATAATGCGTGATAGGGTGCATTTACCCTTATCAGGATACATGAATAACTGATGAGAGACCTCAACAAATTTATCAGCAACCTTCAGCATTCCACAAAAGTTACTGTATAGTGCAGTGTGATTGCATTTAGAATTTTAGACCAGTATGTTTTTTTAAAGGTGGAGACTGACCGGAGCATTTTGTCGTAACATAATCTCATAATCGCTCACGGCGAGCATCGGCGAGCATCCGAAACTATGGATGGAGCGCTCGGCTCGGTGTACTGACTGCCTAAATGCTCGCATCGTAACATGTTACGTTACGACGAAATGCTCCGGTCAGTCTCCACCTTAAGATGGGCGTGCAGTAAATGTATTTTCTGAACAGTATTTTGAGGTACATACATTAATTCAAATATTTTTTTGTTGTAAAACTGGACTAAATATGTAATAATTTAAAGATATGTGTCTTTAAATGATTAAATATGTGGTCCTTTTGACCTTGGTCATTCCGTTAGTATATCCATAATAACTCTCTGAAAACCGTCAATACCCACCTGTATATAATGTCAATATAATCAAAATTAAAAACAAATCTCTTTGCAGCTATATTTTATTCATGAAAACTTACTACAAATAATTATATGTATAACATATCAATGAAGTGTAAAATTGAACTAAATATCTAAAAATATATATGGTATATGTATCTTATTTTAGTGCTAACACATTTGTAAATACACATTATCACCAAATGAAACTAAAAAGGATGGTTAGAATAGGAAAATACTAACACAAAATAGAAATATACATATACTCTCATATTGATATCTAGCATCAAAGAAAATAAATTCTAAATACATAGTAACTATACATAAAATAACTTTCCCTTACAGTTGGGAAATGGGGAAAAAATCACAACACAAATTTAATATGAAATCTAATTTTCGTGTAAAAATTTATATAAAACTGGAGGTTTTTTATCAACTTTTAACAGAACAACTAAAAATACAAATTTTCTTTTGGAACAAAAAAATGGGAATAGCTAACAAATGAGAACTAAGCATTGCCGTGAAATATTTGAATGTTTCATTAATTGATTCGGCAGTCACTTTGTGGTAAAATCTATCCATTTTTAATTAAAGATTTACTTAGTAAATACCAAGCACGTGTCGCAGTGGATTTTAAGAAATAGTGGTATTTACTAAGTACAACTTAAATTAAAAATGGAAACATTTGAATGTTCTGAGGTCAATGGTAGCTTTGACTAGCAAGCCTGTAGTATTTAACAAAGTCACAGTTATGAATCAAAATATTATTTGATTTATTTTTAAGAATGTTAATTGTCAATAAAATTTCAGTAGTAATATGTATATGGAACTTCGGAATACTAAAGAATATTTATCGTAAGGGATTACTACAAACCTTATCGTACATATTGAACATTGACAAATCAAGAATCTACATTTGTAAAAACCAGAGTATCTCTGACATTTATTCTTATTCATACTTTTAAACACACATTTTATTTTTCAAATGTAGGCTGCTGAAAACTAGCAGACAGAAACACCCTATTGATACGAAATTTTCCAAGTACAATAATACGCGAATTTAGGGTCACAATATAGACTAATTTAGAACTTATAGTTCTAGGTTAACCGAAACGTTTTCAGCTCACATTTGAAATCTATATTTAAGTCTACATAGAATTTGACATTTGTTTTTAAATGGTTAGTTAGAGTTGTTTTTGTAGAGGCACTAAACTTGATATTTATTTACGTTCAATTTCTCAGAAATCTAGTTAAAAAGAAAATTAAATGTTTTTAAAATAATATAATTAACAAGCTGAAATAAAATGGCGCATATTAACACATTGTTGTCGGGCAGTTTTTTCATCAACCCCGATCCTAATTAGTATACTAATTAGGGTCGTATACTAATCACAAGTAACCTAATCAAAAGTAACCGCAAACCCGATACCGATCTGTGCAATGTTTTTTGGCATCTATCGTGCTATACCAAAAGTAAGCAAATAGAACGCATATAAGCGGCTCCCGCTCTCTACCAATAGTATGTAAAAGACGCTTTTAAGCGTTTCCCGCAAACAATGTGTTAAGTGCGTTGGAAACATGACATCATGGTTCAAGAAATGTTTTTTTTTTATTTGAATGAATTGTTTTACGTAGGTTAAAAATTGTAAAATACAATATATTTTATCCGCCAAATGAACATACAAATATACAAATTACATCATAGAAAATACTTCATTATTGCTTTTTTATATATGCTGCTTTTTCACGGTACTCTCCAGAAAAAAACAGATTAAGATGTACACATTTGTATTCTAAAGTGTAGTTTAAAAAACACTAGACAGACGAAAATCAGACATAGCTTTCGTTTTAATATTATAAAATATACATTATTTTTAACATTAAATTCCTCAAGCGATCCAACAATATGAACATATTATTCAACTGAATAAGTTGTGGTTGAAAATTTTAAGGCAGCACGTCGTACTTTGTCATTTTCTTAAAAATTATTAATTACTACATTTGAAAGAATTAGATTTTTGAAAAACAATGTATGTATGTAACAAAGAATAAAAAAATAAGCATCTTAAAAACATGTACAGTGGAACCTCTCATGAGGAGCATAATTCGTTTCAGAATCTTATTCGTTAAGCGAAACACTCGCTATGCGAATAATTTTTTGTCTGGACTGGCTTACAAGTGAATGTCATTAAACATGGATTTGGCCTTTTTCTGTAACTTGCTATGCGAAATTTCGCTTGTTAAGGTTGCAACTTCTTCATATTTTTTTTCTCATTATGCGCATTACTTGTTATGAGAGGTCCCACTGTATTTCTATTATAACACAGGCATCCAAAGGTTTTTACTGCTACCCACAGTGATAATTGAACCTATTCTAAATAATGTTATTTTCAATATATTATATTTTACGAATAGTCATACGTAGTATAGAGGCTATTGTAGAATAAGAGATGACAGTGAACTTTTTGAGTATTCTTGTGAATTTAATTCATCACCATTTTAGTGTTTGTAAATACAAAATTAATTACATATACATATATCACCAAAAAATAAAATTACTCACCCTCCTTAAAATATACTTTTTATTTATATCACATTGTTATTTTACTGCCAAAAAAATAACTAAACGATTTTCATTTTTCATCGCATTATACCAAATTTATGAAATTGATTTAATTTTGTATTAAAGTGCATAGCGATACTGAGAGACTGCCATATATGGAGAAGGAAAAACATTACAAACTGTCAACTGGTGCAGATATTTGCAAATATGTACTTCCTTTCATTTTGACAGCAGCTCGGCTGTCCAATTTTAAAACACAGTAAGGGACATTTTTTTTAAAGTACGTTTTTTTTGCATTTTTGGACTAAGTAGAATCTACTTAGTCCAAAAATGCAAAAAAAAAACATACTACAAAAAAATTGTCCCTTACTGTGTTTTGAGTTTGGACAGCCGAGCTGTGTTAGCGTGTTCTGTCATTTTTTACGCTTGGGTTTTAATTACATTTTATGTTTACTGTAGTGTAGAAGTGTTTTAAATTAAATTTTTAAAAATTATATTACCTTTACAAGGATTTAAAGGATTACATACTTTATTTTGTGTATTAAAAACATTGTTAACTTTGTGGTATGGTAATATGACCTCTCTTTATTACTTATCCGTCCGCCTCCGTAGTGTAATGGTCAGCACGCTCGGCTACCGTTCTGGAGGTCCCGGGTTCGATTCCCAAGGGGGGTAAAATAAATATAAGTAATTTTTTCACTGTAATATTTATTAAATATTACCCTGGACTGGTACCTGAAGCGGAGGAGGGCTGATCACCTTTCCTTCATGTGTAAAAGATCAAGATAACACTCCGTTTATATAACGCAGTGCCCTATGCACCATTGGGGTGCGGATAAGGGTTTAAAGATGTGTAAAACCACTTACAAAAATTTTTGAGTGGTAAAACAAAGTGAACGATGAGTGATAAGGAGAGCATTAGATTACATAGCGATTTTTTTCAAACAAAGTACAATCAATAATGATTCGCTTTGTACATAGATGTCAGGCAAAATTTTTACATATTTGTTGCCTCTGTTATGCAGTTCCAAATACTAATACATATTAAATTTTTGTAGGCCAATAAAATACATATGGTTGAAACATTCTCCGCTTTGGCAAAATTTTTTTTAGGCAGTAATAGTATGATATAAAGGTAACAATATAAAACTGTAGATAAATATTTTGGTATAAATAAGTACTTTTTAAAATATATTATTTCATATGCTTACTTTATAAGTTTATTATGGAAAAAAAAAACTTGATTAAGTTCGTACATTTAAAACGCCTTTGAAATATTATTAAAAGTTACCAACATTGAAACATTGTACACTTTTCTATGTAGATTTGTCAGTAGGAAAAAATAGTTCAGTACATATTAGCAACCATTATAAAAAAAGACTTAAATGTACAAATCTGAATTTTTATCCAACAATGAATAAGTTTTCGTGTATGTAACGGTAAGAGAGTAGGTTTGTAGTGTGCGTACAATAATTACCACGTAGAATTACCAATATAGTGGCAAAATAATCTGCACCCTATACGATCTATAGTACTTTTTATAATAATAAAAAACTATTCTGATTCTAGAGGCTATATCAGAATACTCATTCGCACACAGTCATTGAACACAGAGGGATAAATGACACATTTACAGATTATCAACTGCGTATTACAAACATTCCGAGATTAGTGATAGAGAATGCGAATTCTTGTTGGGAATATTGCCATATACGGTTTATAAAGTAAGCGATTGGGAGAAATCTGGGAAATCCTTCAGAAATAGATGAGTCTCGCTTCATTTTGTCCCTGTTCCAGCGGGCAATATGGACATTTTAACCTGTGGATAGAGAATAACCAAAATATTATGTAAACACACTTATTTTTAGAAATATTTTTGTATATTTCTATAAATTTGGCATTTAATTTGTAGAACTCCATTTTAATTTATGTATTAAATCGCTCACTGGTTTCAAGAACGTCATAAATAAAAAATCCTCAATTTTCAGTTGTGTATGTTTTCGAAATGCCCAGAAAATGTACTATATCCCAGCAAAAGAGGCATATTTTAAACTAAATATTTACCTGCTACAGGGCAGAAAGTTTTATTTTGTATTTTGAAGAAAAGGTATTATTTAACCTTTTAAACGCGTTAACTTTGTTCCTAAGAGACGCTCGTGCGCGGCTGTATTTCGCCGTTTTTTAAATTATTACTTTTATCATGTATTTAGTTATGAAACGATTTATTTTCGTAAACAAAAACGTTCAATGGGATTCATTGTGCCTTTTTGGTACTCTATAATACACGTGTGTCACATTATTCTTGAAATATATCGTAATATAAACAAATTGGATCGTAACATAAATAAATCAAAGCACGCATCGTGTGTCACTCTTACCCACTGGCGATGCGTAGCGTCGAGAGTGAGACAGATATTGGGCATGATTATGGTGCGGACTAATTACCGACCGCAAGAAAAATCAGGGATCTGTTGTTTTATTTATCCTTGTGATGTTACAAATTATTAGTCAGATATTTCAACAGATGTCATAAGGCCGAGGATTGACGTATTATTTTATCCAAAGTTCCACACCATGAAAAAATCCCTCCAAGTTGAACTGAGGTTCGAAACTTGGAGCAAAGTGAAAACACAAACGCTTATGTCAGCCGCGTATGGGGCATGTCTTGTAAAAACACATACGGTTATGCGAGCCGCGTGGATCCGGTTAATTATTTTCTTAAATATAGTAAATATTTTTCAAATGGAGAAAAAACCTTCAGGTTTTACCTAAAAAGATCTGTTGCACAGTAAAAAGTTCAGTAAGTGGCTTGATATTTATTTTTAATACATTATATTATATTTTTAAACTTTAAAAACGTTCTCCTGAAAAATCAAGTTTTTTGATTTATGACGTTCTTGAAAGGAGTGAGCGAAATGTTAAATCAAAAACTGATTTTTTGAGTCTACTAATTTGTATTTTATTGTTAAAAAAACACATAAAAATCAATTGTTCGACCTAGTTATGGCATTTTCAAAAAAATTTTATAACTAGGAAACAATTATCACAAAATTGATTTTTATGCTACTAACAAAATTGATTTTTATGCGACAAGTATTTTTTAGACAAATACATATTAAATAGACTAATATTTTTGTACTTGATTAAAAAATAAAATAAAAAATCAAGCATTATTACCTGGTGCCTTGGGTGAGTTTAGTTAGAGCGTCTTTGGAGATGACGTGTCCGCAGAGTAGCTTCATAGGAGGGTTCTGTTCAGAGCCTTGCTGACGCAGAATAGGACAAGCAAACACGGAATGGTGACCGCCACCTTCCACCTCAACCTGAAAGAAAGCCAGCGTTTTCCAAAGATATCAATTTTCATCCAAATGCATCGTTCCCAAACAAACAACGTAGTGACATTTCTCCACTGCCACCAAGATTAAATGAAAAGATCTTCTTACAGGTAGTTCATCCTTAGCACCCCAGGCGTGATGCTGGTGTGTGTGAGCCATCTTCATGCGGATATCCAGCAGAGCCGGCAACACGCGACTGCCCACACTGACAGCTGACTGAAGAGGACTGAAATAAAACAATATTTATTTTATATTTTATTTATTTATACAAAGCAGTAAATTGTAAAAATAGACAGGCGCTGTAGCGTAGTTGGGTACATGCTCGACTGCAAAACTGACGTCGCAGGTTCCGTCCCACCAGTTGAAATAAATTTAAGAAAGATTCATGATCAATCGGTCTGGGTGTTTGTGATGTGTTTTTCACATTTACCTTCCCTATCCTTACTATCCTACCTACAGACAAGCCTCTAAAATTGAAAGGCTTAGCGGGTTATTCCTTTTAAAAAAAAGATAATCAAATGTGCTATGGCTTAAGAGAGAAGTTTAAGTTATAAAATAAATATGAATATTTTTTTGGGCTGCAACAAATAACGGACAAAAAATAGGGTGCATCTATTCAACAAAATAATTTTAAAAACTTAAACAATCTATCTAAATCTATCCAGAATTCTGAATTAAGAGTTTCGATCTTAACTCTAGAACCACTTTTTCCGAATCTCTTATCAATAGTAATTATTGTAGATTGAATCCACATTTTCACTTTCACTTTGATCGTAGACCTCAATGGTATAGCATTGTTTTTTACAGTTATTTAAATGTAAATAAGCTATTGTAATAATTTAAAATGTAAAATACGTAAATTATACATGGCTCTTGAGGTGATTTTATACAAAAACTGCGATATATAATTTTGACTTCATAGCGCAGATTATTATTATAACAAAAAATACATGTGTGTGTGGCACTACTACTACTACTACTACTACCATCACGCCGTTTCATCGTAGGGGTAGGCAGAAAGGATATAACGCCACACTCTTCTGTCCCGACATACACTCCTCGCCTCCTTCACATCCATATAAATCACATTGTGTGGCACAATCTATATAAATCACAATTTAGAAAGAAAACAAAAAATAATAAGAACAAAAAATATTTAATGGCCGTTAATAATGACACCACCCTCGAGACAATTAAATTCATTTGGTAATGTATTTTTTGATATTTTAAATAACGGGAAATTCATTTGGCCATAAAAAAAATCATTGCCCATCCCAAATACATATTCAATCTCTGAACAAAATGACCAGGAACATTAGATTTTGAGAGCCTTCAAGTAAGAAAATAAATTTAACTGAATAATATAAACCTTAGAGGAGGGAGGCGTAGCAGGGCACAAGCATCACGGAGAAACACTTCTATGACGTCGGGCCACAGAGCCTCGTCCCTTAGGGAAGTGTAGCTGGAGGGGAGGGCGCCCCCCTCGTAGGCCAATAGACACATTGTTTTCTGGATTTCTGGAAAAATCAGCTTTTAATTCAAAATCATTTTTAACACATCAGCCTATCAGCCGCCAAACGTTGGCGATAGGTATGTTTTTACATTCGAATAACAGCCGCAGGTTAACCCACGCCCACATCCGTGTTAGTTTATATTATAAAAATACTTTAGTGTGATATCTACAAATCAGTAAAGAAAGCTTTTTGTAATGCATTATTTCTTATAATTTTTATACAAATTTATTGACGACACTTGACCAAAGATGTCCCTGTAAGGATAGAATTATCCTTTTCATTGAAATATCAACTAAAATCAGTTAGAAATCAAAACTTTACATCCCAGGTATAATATTTTATTGATTTATTTTTTCAAGTTTTCTTGTTAATTTATCACATTTCTGATCTAGACACACGATAAAATACGTGCATAATAGTTATGCATACCATATTTATTGGTAAAACAGTAAAAGATATAATTTTATGAGATAGTTTATTTTTATAACTCTGTTGAATTTGAACGCCTTTCACGCTTCAAACACGCGAGCATTATCATTGGTCGGACTGATTTGAAACCACAAAAACCAATCTGTAGTGCGCGCTAATCTTTTTCTGCATTTAAAGATTATTTCTATGTTTTTTCTCATTTTATGAGGTGCAAAATATTAGCGCCTCATTGTTTAACAAACCATATCACCTCCCCTCTGGGCGGGGCAACTTTCTTACTTGCGGGGATACATTCAATTAGTGTCTTTGTATACATGTTTTGAAAAAAAACTGATATGCGTATGGGTTAAGACAACAAATTAATATTGCTGTCTCAAAACCAACACTGTGATTAATTGAAAAATTGAAGTGTTCTGTATCATGTAGCCATAATTAAAAGATTTTTTGACATCTCATCATGGATGAATAAGAATATAGAAAGTCTGGGCATTTACGGGGCTTACAACCGTCATAGGCTGGTGATCACTTTACACATGTGTAGCATTCACCAATTCTACCCACGATTGACAACCACACTACTCAATTTTTGGAACCCCTAGAATGTATTGATCACTCCATTCAGTTTTTCGTTATACATATTCGAATATTCCAACATAGATGTCGGTAGTGAACTCACATAAACTGTGTCACGAGTTTGATCAATATATTGAGGGGTTACGAAAATTCAAAATAAAACCTTAATATGCAATACCTATTCTTTAAACAGTTGAATAAAGAATCGGCATTTCAAATTTCTGGTATAAATAAATATAAAATAAAAGTTCGAGAGCTGGTAGAGAACACAAACCTTTTTCGTGTTTATTAATAAACTGCGGAAAGTGTTGCTGAGCATAAAGGACAGCCGACAGTGGACCATCCCTCCTGGCAGCTAAAAGGAATGCTAACCTGAAGAAAAAATTAACAAATACAATCATAATATTAACAAAAGTCAATTATTACAAAAAAAGATAACAAGGAAAGAGGTTGGAATCTAATATCACAGCTCGATTACATTTTACTTAGAGGTATGGATGGACTTATTAGATATTGGACATTCAGAATGATATGCAAATTAGTATTTGATTATATATTGTGTCTGTCTGCCTCCGTAGTGTAATGGTCAGCACGCTCGGCTACCGTACTGGAATCCTGGGTTCGATTCCCAGGGTGGGTTAAATACACATAAGTGAATTTTTTTCACTCTAATATTTATTCAATATTACCCTGGGCTGGTACCTGAAGCGGAGGGCTGATCACCTTTTCTTCATGTGTAAAGATCAAGATAACACTGTGTTTATATGATGCATTGCCCTATGCACCATCAGGTGCGGATGAGCGTGCTGACCATTACACTATGGAGGCAGACAAAAATGAGTGTTTTTAGTGGTGCAAAGTGAAATCAATGGCAATGGTGGATAATCCAATAGAAGACCTGTGCAGTTTGAAGGGAAGGTGCGAGTGCTGGAGGCTGTCAGCGTGTTCCTCCACCCACTCCAGAGCGGGACGAGGGTCTCGGGCAGAGAGGGCCTCCACGATGCGGTGCAGACCAGCGAATGGCTCCCCGCGACCAGTCTCCTCCTGCAAACCGGCCTCCTAGAAAAGCAACACAACGTCCTTGGATTTTATTAACGGCCGTAGCCAATAAGTACATAACATATTTATACTTTACAATAAAACAATACCATAAAATAATATATTTTCTCTTTAAAGTACTTATCTAAACAAGGATGAACATTTATTATTTCTTTATAATTAGGAAGTGACATATTCCAGGTACCAATATGGTCCGCGAAATCATTGCCAAGGTTTTGCATTCGGTAAAGGAGTATTGAATTATTGTGCATAGGAATTAAACTAACCACAATAAAAAAAATCCACTATAATAATAATAATAATAATAATAAAACCCTTATCCGCACCCCGATGGTGCATAGGGCACTGCGTCATATAAACGCAGTGTTATCTTGATCGTTTACATATGAAGAAAAGGTGATCAGCCCTCCGCTTCATGTACCAGTCCAGGGTAGTATTGAATAAATATTACAGTGAAAAAATCACTTATATTTATTTTACCCCCCTTGGGAATCGAACCCGGGACCTCTAGAACGGTAGCCGAGCGTGCTGACCATTACACTACGGAGGCGGACAAAAAAATCCACTATACAGGTACTTATTACTTTACTTTTGTTTTTCAGCGGTTAGTTTTTTTCCTTGTGGATGAATGAAATTATCTTGCTGTAATAATTAGCTCAATGAGAAAGTTTATCATTGGAAGACTTTGGACCATTGTTTTTCTAATTTATCACGACAGGCGCCGTGGTGTAGTCGGGTAGACGCTTGATTGCGAAACTGGCGTTGCGAATTGCTAAATAAATTCATGAAAGATTTATTTTCAATTGGGTATTTGCGATGTATTTTTCAAATTTACTTTCCCTATCCTTACTATCCTATCTGCAGACAAGCCTCAAAAAGTAGAGGGTTTGTGGGTTATTTCTTTAAAAAAATATATTTAAAAAATTTCAATTAAAATTCCCCAACTGACCTGACATAGCGTGTCGGCCACGGTATCGAGTCCTTGCCTGTACAGGTGTTGTGCCACGGCCCTGTCGAGAAGGTGACGCTGCTCGGGAGCCGAGAACAGAGCATCTCGAGGTACTGCCCCCGACAGTTCTGCCACGAAGCTGCGATCGATCGCCTTGCCGACGCGAGATACGCAAGCGTGACTCTCTCGGTGTTCTGAACGACAAAACATGAAACGTTTAAAACATGTCGCTCACTCCTTTCAAGAATGTCATAAATCAAAAATCGTAAATTTTCAGTTGTGCGTGTTTTCGGAATGCCCAGAAAATGTACTTTATCCCAGCAAAAGCGGCATATTTTTAACTTAATATTTACCCGCTACAGGGCAGAAAGTGTTGTTTTTGCATTTTGAAGAAAAGGTATTGTTTAATTATTTTTTTCAAATATACTAAATATTTTAAATGGAGAAAAAACCTTCAGGTTTTACCTTAAAAGATCTGTTGCACAGTAAAAAGTTCAATAAGTGGTTATATATTTATTTTTAATACATTGTATTATATTTTTAAACTTTAAAAACGTTCTCCTGTAAAATCTCCTGTAAAAAGTTTTTTTATTTATGACGTTTTTGAAAGGAGTGAGCGATGTATTCAAATAATAAGCATTGCATTTTCAACGACATAAAAGTCGGTGCAATTCTTCATTACCAGGGTGCAGGGTGCAGGGTGCACAATGCAGGGTGATCCTGATATTTATTTTACTTTTTCTACTTATTGTAATCCTTATCCGCACCCAATGGTGCATAGGGCACTGCATCGTATTGATGCAGTGAGATCTTTATCGTAACTTGCATTAAGGCAAGGTGATCACTCCTGCAGGGACCAGTCCACTTCAGGGACCAGGTAATATTAAATAAATATTAGAGTTTGAAACCGCTAATATTTATTTCCACCCCCCCATGGCAATTGAACCCGGGACCGAAAGCACGCAAACCATTTAACTACGGAGGTGGATCAAAATTTATTTTAGTCATCCCCTTAGCATTAAAGGATTTTTCGATTGCTTTTTTGTGGATAATTATTTTCCAGTACTTAAAATTTTGCATTGTAATTTGGTAAAATAAAGGTAATTTGTTTAGTAATGCTATTTTATATTGGAATACTCCGGAATAACAGTTTAAGAATGTCCTAAATGACAAATAATAGTGGCTCTGAACAAAAATCCTGACCTAAAAATGCCTCCGTTTGCATTAATATTTTTGTTTGAAGCCCGATTATTTGCTTGCCACCTGGAGCGTTTGTAACCCGAGGTTTCACTGCATATCCAAAATCTACACATTTCTAGAAGGGCCGAGAGTAGAATATAGTTATTTGCAGTTTTGTGATCATTCTAGAAATGTAACTTAACCGGTTAACTGCACAAAAGCGTCTTAAGACGCATAATTTTTTGTGAACAGAGCGCCGCTCATATAAAAATTACGTCTTGTTTTAAATGGGCTTTTACGCGCTGTTTTAAATGGGCTTTTACTAAAGAAAATCAATTATTTAAAATGTACAAATATATTGAACGCATAGTGACATGTATTGAGAATATCTTTGCATACTTAGAATTGAAACAGAATTTGTTTTATTTGTTGTCCAATAATCCCCGAGTTGCCGTCACTGCCGAATTTGATGACAGTGATTTTAGTGTCGATTCTGATGATTTTATTTTTTTTTAAATCATAGTGTCTGTGTGTACGTGTATTATTTTAATATTAAACAAACATAAACAATTACTATTCACATATAATTTGGTTTTCATATTTTCTATGACAAATTTTGTGACAACCCGGCACCATGAACAATTAATTTTATGATTATGGATACTGCACGCCTGGCGCGCTCTTCATTTTTTTGGTAAGTTTTATAAATAAATGTTATTACACTTTTAATAACAATATGTTTAGAAGGTTTTATTTTTGTCGTAAAATTCGCGGCGTGCTGGTTACCACCATACATGTACCTGCCGGCAGTTAAAAGGTTAAATAAATACAGAGGGACTACTGCATTTAAAATAACAATAGTTTGGCTGATATGTTTATAGTACTACATAGCAACTTACATGTCAATTTTAGTCTTGTTGTATGTGATATTTTAGTATGGTGATGCTTTTAAAAAGGTGACAGTAACAATTATAATTAATTAAGTTAAGTGTTTTCCATTTTAGAAAACGGGTAGTAGGCCATAAAAAATTAAGAAACCTAGTTGTAGAAAATCACAAACTAGGTTATCATTAGTGAAGTACAAATACATACATTGTAACCAGACAAAAGTGAAAGCGCCTTTCTTCCGTACATCATAAAACTGTTCAGCATTAAAGAATGTTTATTTATATAGGTAAAATAATATTGTAAGTTTATACCTAACCACAGCATTGGATTAATGCTGTCTTATATTGATTGTTAATCACAGAAAAGGAGGTGACAAGTCACAAGGAAATAAATAAAATACAGTCGATAAAAAACTGGTATATAGATAAGTTTAATAAAAATTAAATGAAACATGGAGTTAGCAAAAGAAGGATGAAAGTAGACTGAATGCAGTCGAAATGCGATCTATCAGAAGAATGTGTGACAAAACGATGTATGATAGATGTTCGAATAGTGAAATAAGGAAGGAATGCAAAGCTGAGATAAGCATAAAATTAAGAATGGTGTGTTGAGATGGTTTGGACATGTAGAACGAATGAGTGAGGAAAGAACGGTAAAATAAATTTATGAGGCGAATGTAATTGAAAAAAGGAGCAGAGAAGACCGAGAAAAACTTGAAAAGTGGTCAGGTTAGTAGTCGTAATAATCGTCGGGTATGTATGAGGAAATGCAAGTACATGGAAGAGGCGAAGAATGTTTGCAAAGACAGAATGGTGTGGCGTTCTATTCTCTGCCTACCCTTGCAGTGAAGCGGCATGATGGTTAGTTAGTTAGTTAGTTAGAAAATGACTTTTCAGGCGTCTCCTAGAATGTAAAATAATTTGGAAAAAATCTTCCTTATATTTTATGAAGGTGGTGCTTTAAAATATATATACCTGAAGCGAGTTCATGCAGCCTGTCCTTACATCTCAGCACTGTATTTTTTAGATTTTCTACGTCTTTTGGAGATAGTGCGACATTATCTGGAACTGAAAAATAAAGTAAAAATGTCACGAATCTTTATTTCTTTACCGCAAATGCAATCAGGAATGAAATTTCCGGAATGTCATAACGGATTACCACAATAACAAAATCATCCCAAAAGCTATGATGTTCGATCCTTTCTTTTTTATTACTACGGTTAAATTTTAAACCATGTTCATTATGTAAGTATTCACAATATATAAATATAAATTAAAATCATGATGGCTCATAGTATTATAACCAGAAGTAGGATTCAAAATTTTCAAGAACTGGTTCGCCCTTTAGGTACTCTCCCTACCCTCCCCCCCTTTAAAAAAAATAGTTTTTACATTTATTCATTTGTTTGTTTTTTATTCTGCACACAAACAGAACATTCGCATAACAACTGAGAATGCTCCAATTATAATAGTAAGTACAGATTTAAAAGTCAATTAAAAGTAATGGTTAAAGTAATAGTCAATGGTTGCTTCTCGTTGGAAGGGACAAGGTAGAAAGTGAATTAATTAAAGTCCAGGTGTAATTATTTTATTGTAAAACCTTTATACAGTAAATTTTTATTGTTTCTATTGTATGTAATGTATATAATCTAATAATTAGAAGAAAAAAAACAAATAATAATAAATAAAAAATTGTATTAACATGTAAGTATTTCAGCTCAACACAGGCCATGCCTTAAGAGCCGTAATACATGTAGTAAAAAAAAATATGTATTTATGAAATAAATTAATAAAAAATAAAAAATGTAACAAAGGGTTAAAAACCGGTTCGGCGAACTCTAATAGTTTTAGGCACCGGTTCTAGCGAACATCACAACCTTATTCCATTTCAATTTACAATATCTTACAAATTTCATCAGCCAAATGCCATGATTATGTTTAAATCCTTGTTCAATACTATAAAACTGCACGAACCACGCAAGTATATGATTTATTTTATTTTTTACTTAATATTTTTTAAATTACGTCTTTATAACCATCTAAAAACTGTAAAAACAAAAATTCCATTATTTTCACGTAGCACACTTTACGATCTCATTAATTTTGTTCTCGTTCAAGTTCAATGATATTAATTTGTAAAATAGAGATTACATAACCTAAATAATGTAATTAATAAATGAAAATTATTTATTTAATGTGTCTGATTTTTTAATGATAAATATTTTTTATTACAATTTTTTATATGTAATAGTATAAATTTTACAAAATTTGGGTAATCTTGACATAGTGCTAATTTTTCGTCTAAATTTGAACGGAAGCAGATATGACTGTATATTGAAAATTAAATATATTCAGTCTTTGATTGCTGGTGCATTCGAAAATTATACATAATCACTTAAACAGTATTTTGACAGACGTATATAAATATAGTGATATTTGCTCGTAACAACAAAGAAAGTTCATTGCACCTTGTCATTCTTGTAACTTTATCTACACAATGTAATATTTCGATAGTTCAACGTAAATATAAATCAATTTTAGCTAGAATAGTATGCCAAAGTATCATTTACCTTCCGATATTTCCTGTCTAAGATTTTGAATGTGATTCAGAGCTTCGCTTAATACTAAATCTGCGTGCTCCCCGAGACCATTGAACTTGGTCAGAGCGTTGTCAATATCCTTTTCCACGGCCAAACACGAGTCCATGTTGTATTTTGAATAAAAGTCTTTCTTACAATCTACCAAATTACGATTTTAACCTTCTCGAAAACACTATCCGAAAAGCTTTAAAAACAGGCAAATTCTGACATTACAAATATTTACTAATATGGTGGGTCAACATTTTTTTTTTAAATATGACAACACTAAATATTTACCGTTTTCTAATTTGGAACTATATTTGAAAACCGGGGAAAGTTGTGCATGTAAGAAATATAACAAAATTTCTATCGATATTATCAGATGTCCCCTAAAAAATATTATTTGATAATGTTCACCCAAAAACGTATATCGTAGGCAAATAGGATTAAGTGACGAAGTGAATTTTTTTACAAAGTCGTGATTATTGACTATTTGATACTAGCTTAATATTGCCCTGAAAAAAATCCCAAAACTATTTAAAACTTGGAAGTATATTGACGTGTTAAAGATGCATGGCAATAACAGCATTGATGTTTATTTTCTTGCCAAGCAAAAGTGATTTAATAGCCCTCCTGAACATTTTACGTTTTGTTAGTTGGTCACTTTCTCCTGTATGACTACGATATATGAACTCTTTTTTATACAAATGCCAAAGGGTGAGCGTAAATAAAAAGAAATAAATAAAGAAACTTTATATTTACATCAACGAAAGTCGTTTTCATGTTGTTTTCGATTATTTTGTGTTGATAAATTGTGCAGTCAGAATCTAGTCTAGTCCAGTATCAAATTTGAAGGAAAATATTGTCATGAACCAAGATAGACAAGGGAGTGTATGAAAGGGGAATTTTACATTATTATTTTTAAGTAAAACAACAAATACAATGGGTTTAAATTTATTGGTAGTTATTTTACAAAAATTCTTCATTCTAAAATCTTATATTCAAGCAGAAAATTCACCAAGAGATACAAAGTATTTTTTTGTACAAAATTGTAGACAAAATTTTACAAATACAAATTTTAGACATTAACCAAAAAAGAATCATTAGATTTATATTTTGTAAAGGAACTACATTTTATAAAATAAAATAACTTAATTTTTTCCATATTTATTTTATTTCATTGGTGACTGGGTTTCGCTATTACCAACATCATTATCACCAGTGTAATGATGTCAGTAACTGTGCAATACAGAGGTAGTATCATTTATAAATTTTGTACATCAAATGTAATTGAATCTGATGGTGAATTTTATGCTAAATAGTGTCCTTTACAACATTTGACGAAACATGGATAGCCAAAAAATGTATTCCATTTGAATAATCAGCTAGTGTAGCTAAAAATCTAGAAAAAATAAATTATAATTGTGAGTTTCTCATCAAAAAAAAATCTGTATGATTTTGTCCCCCATTCAGGGAAAAGTCATCCAAGTCCAAAAAAAATATTTGAATAATATTCAATATTTAAAATTTGAAAATGTATTTTAAAAAATTCCGTAAATGTTATTTTCACTTTTTTTACGAATACACATTTCACTGACTATCACTTAATTTTATGATCATAAAAGACAATTGTTTAAAAAATCAATTGTTTATAAAATTTTATCTGGGCAGATTCTAGATTTTGTGGAATTTAGTGATTGCGGACAGATTAAAAAAATCTCTAAATCCAACTCAATAATACTCAATAAATCCAACTCTATAATATTCAAAACTTATTATAGATTTGTAAACTTACTAACCTTTGCCTGAATGAAGACCATTTATTCCTAACTATTTCCTAGGTATTTACAAAAAAGTAACAAGTGATTGACTTGATGCATCTTATAAGTAATTACGCACTCATGATTTGGAAAGTCTATTTGATATTGTTTATTTTTTTTTCCAGACAATAAAAGATGTACAAATTTTCTGTTAGACCTTTTGATTTAAAAAAAAGGAGAGCCTTCTGGTCCAACAACGGTAAACCCTTCAGGCCAAAGAGGTGAGCCCTTCGGGTAAGCAGAGTAGGGTCAGTAGTAGATCTATTGTGCTAACACAATAAAAGCCAAAAAGGGTGACCCTTCAAGTCAAGACCAATATTAATTGGCCTTTCATACCTCTTATTTTGTTTGTATTTTATAGATATTATTGTACTACCGATTTATTTTTTTATATATTGCAATGATTTTCTTTATTCTTCGAATTTTGTAAAAATATTGTTGACATTTCCATAAAATCTTCCACATTCTAAACATACCTAAATATATCGCTCACTCCTTTCAAGAACGTCATAAATAAAAAAAAACTTGATTTTTCAGGAGAACGTTTTTAAAGTTTAAAAATATAACATATATGTATTAAAAATAAATATCAAGCCACTTATTGAACTTTTTACTGTGCAACAGATCTATTTAGGTAAAACCTGAATGTTTTTTCTCCATTTGAAAAATATTTAGTTTATTTAAAAAATTATTAAACAATACCTTTTCTTCAAAATGCAAAAACAACACTTTCTGCCCTGAAGCGGGTAAATATTAAGTTAAAATATGCTGCTTTTGCTTGGATATAGAAAATTTTCTGGGCATTCCGAAAACATGTACAACTGTAAATTGACAATTTTTGATTTATGACGTTCTTGAAAGGAGTGAGCGATATGTATTACCTACTTATTTACAAAAACTGAGTCTAGTAGCTAGTGAAACAACACCGGTTGGTGATGAATTTTTCAACTAATAACCACTAATCAAGTTGTCCATCATGAACTTTCAAAAAAAAAATTTAAACCCATGAAATAGAGTATAAATACAATTTACATTAAAGAGCGGGTTGTAAATAAGTTAGTTGATCTTGAAATCGATAGAATGTCTTATCTTAGAGCCTTTAGCCGTACAAATATATACACTTACATACAAATATACAAACTTCCAGGATGATGTATAGATATATTTACACTATTATTTACTTTAAAATGTTTAGTCGAACTGCAAATGTTAAAGGCAACTTGAAATATTAATGGGAAGTTTCTGTAACCATTTTAACTACAAATAAGGTCTAACCTGTCATTAACTAAAGAAATATAACCTCAAGTAGATGGAAACTCTACCGCGCACTAAGTCGAGAGGTTAGAAACTGCCATAAGTTGAAATCAGTTTAGTAAGAAGCTTACGCAGCAAGGCGGAACCATTAGAGATGGAGAGAGATCATCCAGATGTACCGTTACTAGGGCCGGACATGTGATCCATTCCCACATATGAAAGATGGATTCAGAAAAAGAAATTAACAAAGCTCATATACCTCTATTACATATCTGAGATGATGTTTTTAAATTGTAGCAAAAATAAATGTGAATTTTACAAAAAGAGTTAAAATTTTACATTTTCTTGGCTCTAATGAATATGAAATAAGAAAAAAGCTACAAATTATATGTATTTGGCACATAAAAGGCTACTTTTATTGAAGGTTTCAAATCACCTGTCGACACAAAGACCGCTCTCCTGCAACTCTTTGGTAGTAATTTAAAACTCAAATGTAGTAATACTTTGAAGTAAACTAATTAAATCACAAGTAGGGTTTTTTCTTGTTTAATACTGCTCCACTTAATGTTTTAGTAGAGCACTATGAGATATGGTTCTCAGAACTACTGTATCATTAAAATAAATAGTTTATCTACAAATCTATTTTTATTTTTTAACAATAAAGGATTTGCATTTATATACAAAATAAACCCTACATTGAGTGCTTAATATGTAGTAATGTATGTTTTATAACTATTTATAGTATATTTTCGTGATTCAAAATCAGATAAAACTTAAGTCAACACATCCAACAAATAAAGTCAGATCAGAAATGCTACTTTGCGGTAAAATAATTTAAAGTGCCCTGGAACAGTCAGTAAGATTGTCAACATTGCTCACTTATGTGACAAATTGATCAGTACAAACCAATTGAAGTGTTTGACATTCGCAATTCTTCATTGACAGAAAAATTATTGATAAATTTCGAATAATGGATATATTTTATAATTTATATTTGAAGCACTAACTTTGTGATTTTCCATTTTATAACTAAAATGTAACTTTGTTTTAAAATCACAATAAATATTTTATTATAACTTAATTATAATGTCTACTGGTTTCAAAGCTAACCGCTTCTTTATCAAGATTAATCAGCCTTGATAAAGAAGCGGTAAGCTTGGAAACCAGTAGACATTATAATTAAGTTATAATAAAATATTTATAGTGATTTTAAAACAAAGTTACATGGATATATTTTATTTCAGGGGTTCTCTATATTCTGTCTACGGCGGTTAATTATTTTCAAATTTTGTCTGTTGTATTGAGAATCTCTTGTTGAATGTAATTTTCCAGAACTATGGAAAGTAAAATCAAAATATTGACACCTCGAAATAATATTCCACAATTATTCAATTAAAACCTTCAATCACAGAAATACATTTAACAATCTTTTACTGACCATTCCTAGACTCCATTGAGCTTCCAGAAGGAAATTGTAAATCAATAGCAAGGCGTTTGAAATTGGGCACAATATATTTAATTAATTGCCTAAATTTCAGAATTAGGTTCAGAGCTATAAAATGAGTTTGAAACGGTACAAATTTAGCAAGATTTTTTTTATTATTAACCTTTTACATTTTCCCTTGCAACATTATTCATTGGGCACGTTTGTGATGAAACAAATCATAATTCTAATACCATTCTTAGAATGGATATTGGGGTCAGTTAAATAAATAATAAAAAATACATCATAATTAAAATAAATACTAAATTTCATTGGATTTCGACAATAATAATGAGAAATAAACATCCTTTTATGGTTGTAAAATAAGAAAAACAAATGTAACAAAGATTTACTCAAAATCTTTGTTCTTGATACTATGTTTTAAACAATATTTAAAATGGAGACCCGATGTTTATCATTCGAGGATCATCCTACATGATAGTAGCTTAAAAGGTATTTGAAACTTGATTTAGCTGTATAATGAACAAATTTCACATATTGAAATACATATGGCGAATAAATTACTTTTGTTCTATTTTCTCGTCATTAGGAAGTAAAAAGTCATAAAATGATTATCATTAGTTGTGATTAAGTCAGAAACTGTAAAATTTGCCACTTAATTCTAAACGGAAGAAACGTTTTGTAAATTAACATTTACAGCCTTTTATAATTCCTTAACTGGATACTTAAATCGACTAACTTCGGGCAATTTACGGATCCGTTAAGTCAAACCGACTCCAAAAGCCCGGGGGTTCACAATTGAAAAACTATCAAGGAGGATGGTCAAAACTATTAAGGAGGATGGTTATTTTTTAATTCTAGTCATTTTTTTCTTTTTGGTTTACTGTGAATAAGTTAACATAAGGCAGCGTATTTCAGGTATATTTTTTTAATGTCGCAACCCCAAAAATACAAAAAAATTATTTAAAAAAATTCACCATAATATTGAAATGTTTATCGAGATTTTTACTGATTATAATATAGATTACGTTGGCGTAACCGCACATCGTCATTACAGTGTGAAATGTAACTAACATTTAAAAATTTAAAATAATTCAAATGTTTTTATCACGTTAATCTATTCACACTTGAGCAGTAATTAATGTCAGAGATAAACAAAAATGATACTTTTTTGACACGGGAACATAACACAGTATGCAGTCGGACAGAATTAACTTACATATTAACTCAATACATATACAGTGGAACCTCTCATAACAAGCATAATTCGTTTTAGAATCTTACTCGTTAAGAGAATCATTTTTAGTTTTGACTAGCGCAGAACTCCTGGCTCACGAGTGAATGTTGTGAAAAAGGGACTTGATCTTTCTGTGTAACTCGTTTTGCAAAATTTTGCTTGCTAAAAGAGCAACTTTTTTGTTTTTTTTTTGCTTGTTATGCGAATTAATGAGAGGTTCTACTGTATGTCCTCCTCCGCCTCCGTAGTGTAATGGTCAGCACGCTCGGCTACCGTTCTGGAGGTCCCGGGTTCGATTCCCAAGGGGGGTAAAATAAATATAAGTGATTTATTCACTGTAATATCTATTCAATACTACCATGGACTGGTACCTGAAGCGGAGGCTTGATCACCTTTCCTTCATGTGTAAACGATCAAGATAACACTGCGTTTATATGACACAGTGCCCTATGCATCATTGGGGTGCGGATAAGGGTTTTTCTACTGTATTACCAATCGCTTTGCTCTAGAATGCAACAATATATATCCTGAAATTACGTCGGTGAAGTCTCTCCTTAGAAATTGATATCGCAATGAGGATGTGTGGATTTTTCACATTTTTTAATACAATAAACTTATGATAATGTTAGTGATTTCTTGTTGTGGGGGGGTTAGCGTTGGGAGTGGTGGGGGTGGAAGGAGCGGCGGCCCTGACGACGGCGGTAGCGGTACCCGTTGTAGACACGGTCGGATTGATGATGCGAGCGTACATCTGTCTTCCACCGACTGCACCACCACCTAAAGAAACAAAGACCGTCAAGTTAAAAAATGACTCATCAATCTATAAAGTAATATCTCATTCCCAGAATATAGAAAATGAATTTAGGTTTTGAATCAGCAGTCAAAAAAATAGTGATTGTCCTGACAAAGAGACCGGTAGACAAAAAATCTCAGTGAGTGGTTATATACTAATATTACAGACATTTTTGGAAAAAAAATATAAAAGTAAAAATGACTAACCACAAAGTAAATGCTTTAAATATTAACAATATATACAAGAAAATCATGTAAATCTTAAGAGATGGCGCTTTAAACTGGCATGTGAATGGTTGCATGTTACATTGAATATATACATGCATGTTTCAGACATCATGGTAATATGGATGGTCAATAATGGGCTAAATAGTCCAAGTTACGTTGTACAAGGTGACCACTCAAACCAGCCAATGACATGTCGTTAACCATGTAAATGCAAGTTTTTGCAGGTCTTTGCAATACACTATAGTTAATCTTCTTCTTCTTCTTCCTCTTTTTTTAGGACTATGTCCTGTCATTCTCCGGTCCGCTCCTGGGAGGTGGAAGACCAGCAAACTCTCATAGACCAGCTATCTCTCCTAGACCAGCTATCTCTCCTAGACCAGCTATCTCTCCAAATCTTCTTAAATAATAAAAAAATCTATAAATTTTCACTTTTCACATCTCATAATGACCAACCAATTAGAAAAAATTACCTCGAGATAGAGTCTGGTGAACTGGCAGTAACTTGAGGCCGTGTAACCTGGCACCGCTGGCCAATATGACCCTCCCTGTTCCAGAACTATTACTCCCGCCCACCGCTCCCTGTAATGCGAGTAAGACATGAGAACTGATTAGATTAAGTCCAAAGGTAATTACAAACATAACAAGCTAAAATAATATTCTTTCATTAATTGATTCAGCCGTCACTTTGTGGTGAAATCTATTTATGTATTTACATCATAAACACCACTATAATTAATACGAAAAAACATAAACTGCAACATTTTGAAACAATAGAAATTCATAAAAAATATAAATAATAATAAACCTATAATGAACAATATGACAATGACTAAAGCCTTCCCCCTATTGTCTATGTGCCCACTGATAAAAAATAAATAATAATAATTAAATAAATAAATAAAAATAAGAAACAGCTCCTACCGCTCTTCAACCTTCAACGTCCCAAGAACCCAACTCTAAAATTTAGAATTAGCTTCACATACAGTGTTTGAAAATGACGCGCAATGCATTGAAATACATGTCACGATAGATTTTAAGAAATAAATGATATTACCTGATGCAATCTGATGGGAGATCCTTGCAACTTGAGCGCCTGTCCTCCCAACATGACGCTTGTGTTGGCCACACGCCCCTGAAAAAATAAGAATAACCAAACTTGTTACTGAGGAGTAAAACGCCAGTGAAAAATTACCTGTAGCTGGTGCTGCCCAAGACTAAAATGGTTTTCAAAATGTAAATTTCGTTTTCCCGCTGTCATTATTAGGTAAAGAAAAATACAAACTTTTTTAACATTACCATGCATTTTGTATGTACATGTCGCTCACTCCTTTCAAGAACGTCATAAATCAAAAATTGTCAATTTTCAGTTGTACATGTTTTCGGAATGCCTAGAAAATGTACTATATCCCAGCAAAAGAGGCATATTTTTAACTTAATATTTACCCGCTACAGTGCAGAAAGTGTTGTTTTTGCATTTTGAAGAAGAGGTATTGTTTAATTATTTTTTTAAATATACTAGATTTTTTTCAAATGGAGAAAAAACCTTCAGGTTTTACCTAAAAAGATCTGTTGCACAGTAAAAAGTTCAATAAGTGGGTTGATATTTATTTTTAATACATTGTATTATATTTTTAAACTTTAAAAATGTTCTCCTGAAAAATCAAAGAATTTGGATTTATGACGTTCTTGAAAGGAGTGAGCGATGTATGGAAAAAAAACTTTTTGAATAATTTCCCAAGTCTCATCAATTCTGGAACCGAAATATTTTTCAAACTTTGGTTCCTTCGACTTCCAATTCGTAAGCACTTTATTGAACCTACTTGGAAAAAGCTTTTAAATGAAAAAAAAAGAATTCAATGATAATAAAAAAAATCATGTAAATACAAGTACATAAATCATACGATGTGAATAGCGTTTTAAAAGTATATCATGACCAATCTGATTCTTCAGAAATATTTTGACACAATTGACAAATTTAAAAAAAAACTTAAAACGTAAATATTTCTCGGATAGAATTGACATTGTGTATTGATTATTTGCTGTCAATCTGTGCTGTGTCACAGATGTGCTCTGACGTGTGTATATATAATTACCTGAACGGGAGTTGAAGGAGAGGCGGCCTGAAGTCTCAAAGCAGGACCCAGTAAATGTCCTCCGCCGCTCGCTACACGAACCACTTGCCCACTTGATGAAACTGAAATACAGATACATTATTACAATCTGCTAGTAAAGTAAACCCTCTTGAATGTTTTACTGAATGATAATTACTGAGAAAAGACCAGAAATTTACCGAGAAAAAATCAGAGGACACAAATCGGATACAGACAGATCTGTGAGAGATTTTGCATGATTAACACACGCTTTTAAATTACAGTAAGAAGACTTACCAATGTTGCTTAACAGTAAAGTGTGCTGAGTTGTTGTAGGAGTCGCTCGTTGGGTACCTGCCATCTCTGAATTATTTACCGACACATTCTGACCAGATACCGCGCTACCGCTAGCCTAGACAACGACAAAAAAAAATATGTTTCAAAACTTGTGTCTTAAAATTCGCAGATATATTTATAGCAAAGAGAGGTTCTATGGAGTCTTGGTTGTTAGAAAGTACAGAAAAAGCTCGTTAATTGAACATTTCTTCATCTTCAAATCCTTATCCGCACCCCAATGGTGCATAGGGCACTGCATCATATAAACGCAGTATTATCTTAATCGTTAACACATGAAGAAAAGGTGTACAGCCCTCCGCTTCAGGTACCAGTCAAGGGTAATATTGACTAAATATTGGAGTGAAAAAATTACTTGTATTTATCTACCTCCCCCCCTCGGGAATCGAGCCCGGGATTTCCAGAATGGTAACTGAGCATGCTGACCATTACACTACGGAGGCGGATTAATTTGAAAATTTAAGAAATCATTATTAGAAATACATATGTATTATTTAAATGGCATCAATTCAGCACATTTTCCCTACCGACCTGGGACAGATCATTCATGAACTCTCCTCTGTTGAGAAGTGAAGATGATGGCGCAGAAACTAAGATTGTTGTGTACCCTTACGCTATACCTAAAAGCAAATGTAAGGAGGAAGGAAAGGAAAGGATGATGACTAACCTGCAGCAGTAAGTTGGAGTTGGTGTTGTTGGACGAGGAGGTGTGCAGCAGCACCTGCTTCCCTTGGAGCTGGGCCAAGCTGAGGCCGGACACTCTCAACGCACCCGCCCCGCCTGCCCCACCAGTCGTAGTCATCTTGTTTCCGGCGACAATACTTCCACCACGTACCTGATGGACAATATATGGATCAACTTTCATGGACAATATTTGGATCAACTTTCATGCAGTATTTACACGAAGACGATTGCAGCCCCAATCCAATGACAAAACCTATACCAAAATGTAAAAAACTTTCATATATAGGCCAGTAGTGTAGACAATTCAACTATAATAGGTATATTTGACAATACAATACAACTTTGATGTTGCCAGTGATTTTTAGCCACTTAAAACAGTCAAAATGTTATTTTTCCACTAAAATTCATCATATGTATTATTATCATTTCATGTAATTATCAAAAAATAATGAAAAAATGGAAATCTTCAATGTAACAGGCGCCGTGGCGTAGTTGGGTAGACGCTTGACTGCGAAACTGGCGTCGTGGGTTCGATTCCCACCAAATGCAAAATAAATTCAAGAAAGATTTATTTTCAATTGGTCTGGGAATTTGTGATGTTTCAGATTTACCTTCCCTAGCCTCACTATACATACTAATTAAAAAGTGTACTACATTTTTTTATACCTGTGCATTTGTCAATATCTTGGCAACCAGTGGAGTCGTTTGCCTTTGATTGGCTCCTCTCATAGTTCCATCTCCCGCGGGTCGTGTTCCTGCCTGTCCAGAGGCAATCTGGACAGTCTGCCCGTTACCAAGCTGTACAGTTTGTCCTCCTAACTGCACAGTCTGCCCGCTACCCAACTGCACTGTCTGTCCACTGCCCAGCTGCACTGTCTGTCCACTACCCAACTGCACCGTCTGCCCGCTGCCCAACTGCACAGTCTGACCACTGCCCAATTGTACAGTTTGTCCCCCGCCCAGCTGGACGGTTTGGCCGCTGCCCAACTGTACCGTCTGCCCGTTTCCTAACTGTACCGTCTGCCCGCTTCCGAGTTGCACAGTCTGTCCGTTCCCGAGTTGCACCGTTTGTCCGGTGAGTTGCACGGTTTGGCCGCTGCTGAGCTGCACGGTCTGCCCGCCTAACTGCACGGTCTGGCCCGCCAGCTGCACCGTCTGCCCCCCCAGCTGGACAGTCTGGCCCGTGAGCTGCACAGTTTGCCCGGCTAGCTGGACGGTCTGC
Source organism: Brachycentrus maculatus (assembly GCF_059751285.1). Lineage (NCBI taxonomy): Eukaryota > Metazoa > Arthropoda > Insecta > Trichoptera > Brachycentridae > Brachycentrus > Brachycentrus maculatus. The sequence continues at coordinate 978,281 of NW_028280846.1, read as the reverse complement.
CCGGAGGCCAGCTGGACAGTTTGGCCCGCCAGCTGTATGGTTTGGCCCATGGTGGTGGGTTGCGGTTTCGATGGGACCGGAGATGAACCGGGAGTCACGGGCGGAGAGGAAGACAATTTCTGAAATGAAATCCATTGAAGCTTTACTGAAATCTTTCATGAACACCGATTCAAAATGGAAGTGACCATTGCAGTTTTTTTTTTAAAAATATATATAGTTTTATGTGCAAATTTATGCATGGCGATAGATACTTCTTAAGAAATTCATACTTCTTATTGATAAAAAAAGATAGAATAAAAATTAAATAGTAATTCAACTCAATAAAATAAAAATATGTTTTAAAACTTTTTATTTATTTATATCTCAATTTCATTTTTGAAATTTGATCAATATTTATTTTTGATCTATTTTGAGTTGATTAAAGTATACAAACAAAACTAAAGTATATATTTAGCAAAGTATGATTGTATATAAATGGGTAAAAGGATATGCAGGATAGTTAGTGGAGAAATGATCCAAATAGATCTAGATCCATGGACATAGCAGTGGAATATGTTTGTTGGGATGGTGTACGATAAGCAACTTGGCGTGAAGGAATTGCAGTATGGAGGAGGGAATGATAGGTAGAGGAAAAGGAGTATAGCAGGAACGGCTAGTACACTTGAGATTGCATATCCGTACCTGCGTGGAGTGTATGGTGTGCAGCAGCTGGTCGTGCGACATGGGCTGGCCGTGCGTGCGCTGGTGCTGCATGAGGGACTCCAGCAGGATCCGCTGGTGAGCTGGGGACAGGGCACCTACACATCAATACCATTATAGTCCACCATCATCTCTTCGGTACATGCACCCATTCTACAAGACATAGCTAGTCAAATCACTCTAGAGAATACATCCGATGTGAGTGTTCTATTACTGGCCAAAGTGAGATCACCTTTGACATTTTCTCTAGAGTAATTTTACTGTGCTAGTCAGGATATACAAACAGGCAGCAAATAAATAAGAAGAAAAATATAAAAATCCATTTATTTCAATCATGCAAGACAGATAAATTATCACATTTCGGACGGGTATTTTTTACGCCTACGGGGACTGCTGGCGAAGGGATTTGATAATTATGCACATATCGCTCACTCCTTTCAACAGCGTCGTATATCAAAAATTGTCAATTTTCAGTTATGCATGTTTTCGGAATGTCCAGAAAATGTACTATATCCCAGCAAAAGCGGCATATTTTTAACTTAATATTTACCCGCTACAGGGCAGAAAGTGTTATTTTTGCATTTTGAAGAAAAGGTATTGTTTAATTATTTTTTTTAATATCCTAAATATTTTTCAAATGGAGAACCTTCAGGTTTTATCTAAAAATATCTGTTTCACAGTAAAAAGTTAATAAGTGGCTAGATATTTATTTTTTATACATTTCATTACATTCTTAAACTTTAAAAAGGATCTGCTGAAAAATCAAGTTTATTGATATATGACGTTGTTGAAAGGAAGCGAGCGATACGGTTAAGATCTTAACAAAGAGATTGGTATATAATTTTCATTTAACATTGGATAATTCCTTCTTTTCTGACTTTGAAACAAGGCCGGCGCAGAAGGTAAAAATACCCTTCCGTCCTTAAGCATCAATCGAAGGAACGGTTAGAAATACCTTTCCCGTCCAGAGTGTGTTAACACATTTTGTGCGAGAAGGGTATTCTCAAGCGCCTGATGCTTATTAATTGGCTGTGCTTGATGATGCATATCTGTGGGACAGGAGTTCTACGTTTTATGCTGACTGCACTTTGAAGCACTGACACTAAAAGCACGATTACACAGTTACATTGGATGGCAAATACCAAAGGAACAAGCTGGTTTTGTGAAAGGAAGAGGAACAAGAGAGCAGATCCTCAACATCCGCCAAGTGATCGAAAAAAGCCGAGAGTTCCTGACGCCAACAGTTTTATGCTTTATCGATTACAAAAAAGCTTTCGACTGCGTGAAGTGGGAACATCTGTGGAAAGTACTCATGGAGATGGGAGTCCCATCCCATTTGATAAAACTCATCCATGGACTTTATGCCCAAAGTAAGGCAATCGTAAGAATCAATGGCATAAACACTGCAAGCTTCCCCACTGAGAAAGGTGTAAGACAGGGATGCATACTCTCCCCTGACCTGTTTAACATCTATGGGGAATACATCATGCGCAGGGCTCTCTACGAATGGAATGGAGGAGTGTCCATTGGTGGCGTAAAGCTGTCCAATATACGATATGCGGACGACACAACACTTCTGGCCAAAGACCCAAAAGAGATGGTAGATCTCCTTAAACGAGTAGAGATTGAGAGCAAGGCACTGGGACTAGAGATTAACCAAAGCAAGACCAAGATCATGATCATAGATCGATCTAAGAAGTTTGGTGATCTCGGGAACTCACTGGAAGGTTTAGAGATAATAAACGAGTTCCAGTTCCTTGGATCTCAAATCAGCAATGAAGGAACTTGTGAAGGAGAGATTAGACGTCGTATCGCCATCGCCAAAAGTGCCATGTCTAAGCTAGACAAAATTTGGAAAGACCGGGGTGTGAGTAACAACACCAAGATGAAGCTTGTCAGGAGCTTGGTCCACTCCATTTTTCTCTATGCTGCTGAAACATGGACTATAAAAGCAGCAGAAAGGAGAAAAATTGATGCCTTCGAAATGTGGTGTTGGAGGCGCATGCTCCGAATTCCATGGACAGCTAGACGCACCAATGAGTCCATTCGCCAGGAACTACGCTTGGATGGCTTGTCTCTGGCCAATATCTGTACCCGACGGATTCTCCAGTTCTTTGGACACGTTGCGCGTGGCAACGAGGATAGCCTGGAACGCCTAGTTGTGATCGGTAGCCTGGAGGGAAAGAGAGGGAGAGGAAGATCCCCCACACGATGGACCGATCAAATTAAGGCAGCAGCAGGCACCTCAGTGGTTGGAGCGCTACGTGCAGCGCAGTCAAGGGATAACTGGAGAAGAGTCATTGCTTCTGCAAGGGTCACAACCCTCAGCAATGAGGATTAAGACGGAGAAGAAGCACTTTGAAGACATTTTTTTTTTATTCTATTACACAACTGAAGGTGATTGGTAATTAATGTCAATGAGTCAGTGAAATAATTTCAGTCGAGAATAATGATTCTCAAATTATATCTGTCTTATTTTCGCACGTTATTATTCTTTAACGAGTGAGCAGAAAGAGAACAGTTTTGGAATGCATTTTTTATACATAGTTTGTTTGTTGTACTGCTAATGCGGTATGAGCAAGTATTTATTTTTTATGACGTGTTATAAACATATCATCTGCCTTCTTCTCACACTCTATTATCCTGACATGAAAGAATGAGACAAAAGTTTGTTAGCGAACTCGGATACGTATTGGATCGGTATTGGAGAAACCTATTAGATATAGCGATTTTTGTCAAATTTGGTTTTGGCTTACTTTCTGCTGGTTTTAAACCGCTGTACACATTAGTCAGTATGCCGCGAATCCCGTACAAAATGTGTTAATACAAGTAATTTCAGTCTGTCTGCCTCCATAGTGTAATTATTACCGTGTTTGACTATCGTGCCGAAGGTCCCGGGTTCGATTCTCAGGAGGGTCAAAATAAAGATCGTGAACACATGAAGGAAATCAGTTCTCCGCTCCAGGTAACAGTCCAGGGTAATATTGAATAAATATAGGAGTGAAAAAATCACTTATATTTATTTGACCCCTCCTGGAAATCGAACCTGGGACCTCCAGTATGGTAGCCAAGCGTGCTGATCATTACATTACAGAATCGAAGGCAACTTAGGGTAAAGGAAATTATTGATGTATGAAGAAGGGATGATAGGTAGAGGGAAAAGGAATAAAACAGGAATGGCTAGGTTACTTGGGGTTGCATGACCGTACTCGTACTAGCTCAAATTGTACACTGCTAATATGTACGAGTTCAATGAGGTAATGAAACTAAGAAATGCGTAGGAAAATATCTTAATAATTTTTTTATACTTTTCCACCCTTTATTTTATGATAAAGCGATAGTTTTGAAAACTAAAAAAAAAATTAACTAGCAATAAAAATTAATTAAAAATTACATGCTATATTCAGATAGTGGTACAAAATACATCTGTAAGATTCATTTATGAGGAAACATCTTGATGCATCACACAACGTATTTTCATAGCACAAATACTACACATGAAATTAAGATTAGATGCAGAACATAAAAAATACCACAAATCTATCAGATTTATACTACAGACTCTCGCAAGCTTCAGGTGTATAAAATGTATCAATCTTTGGATGGAATTGGTTCACTAATACACACGTTGCAATAAAAATACGTTTAAGAATGAAACATCCATACAAATTGAGAAATTCATATCCAATATCAGTAATTACATTGTTTTATTTAACTCAAATCAAATGGACAAGAAATTTGCATCCGCAATTAAAATTCAACCGGTGTTATTTTTATTATTATACCTATATATTTTTAAAAGTTTACCCATTTATACAGGCTTTTCATTTTAAATTTTAGTAAAATTATTTGCTGTGGCAGAATTGTCAGATGAATATCAATAAAACTCACTTTTTTAATTTTTTATAATGATATTTTGAATTAAAAAATATTATGTAAACTAAAAAATCGGTTTAGTTTGCAAGAATGTTTTAGCTAATAAATTATCAGTGTCGGTAAATTATATTTGGCAATCTCTTATTTCAATCATTTTGGCGGTGCGAGATTTAAAATTTATCAAAAATTAGATATAATTTATTTAAAAGGTCTGGTTAGTTGGGCTAAAATGAAGTGTGATATGATCATGATTAATTCTAGGTTGCGGTTATTCAAAATATTAGTAAACAAGAACCCGACCTGTAGATTGCACCTGCGGTCTCTGCACTACCACTTTAGCTTGAGTCTGCATTGGTCGAGGAGCTGTCGAAGATAACACATATTATTTCTAACACAAAACACATAACAAGGCGATATTTCTAACACAAAACATATAGCAAGGCAATATTCCTAATACAAAACATATAACAAGGCGATATTTCTAACACTAAACATATAACGAGGCAAAGCGGGAGCAAAGCGAGGCGAGATTTTTAGACAAAACATCCGAGGCAAGATTCCTAACACGACATACATACATACAATGTAACAAGGCAATGTTTATACTACTTCTAGTACATTGCAAGGCAGTACATATTTCTAAAGCAAAATACTTACTTATGTACGTATATTAACCTCTTAATGCTTTAGGGCGAGCGTTACTCATGAGAAAAATGCGTAGCAATTTGCAATACGAGGTCTAATTCTTTTAACTAGCAATTTAAATATGTTCTATGTAAAAATTTGTTGTAAAAAAAGGGGTTTGCATTTCAATGAGATAATTTGAAGAAATTTGTGCTTCCACAAAAATATATAAATCGTGAGCATAATACAAAAACTAACCAACTGAAAAAAGTTTAATATGTACTTCATTATATCTAAATAGTGATTTTTAAGTTCGGAAAAAAGTTTTAAAGCTTGAACTAAGAACGTTTGAGTAACATTATAAGAGGAGTTCAGGAAGTAATTAAAAAAATCCATACTCTCAAAATTACATTAACTTTTTTAGATAAACTTTTTGCAATAAAAAAAAGCTGGTGAGGACGGTCAAACAAGATAGAAAGACCAATTAAAGTAGTTAATAGGCCCCTCGCCGCCTTGTACTTGATCCGGAGGAATGGAGGCGAATCGTATGCCCAATGCCTGGCCAATGCAATAACATCCTAGGAGACCACGACACCCAACACTGATCGGGTACATTGAGGAAAAATTGATATCAACACTTCGTTGTCAGGACTCGTATAAACGCATTTTTCTCTTATTTGGGCGTAGAAATCGGGACTCGTATAAATACGTTTTTTTCTTCTTTGTCATTTTGTTTGCTTGTGGGACACGTCTTAATACGAGTTTGAATATAGGCACAAAATACAACATCGCTACTAATGATTCTATCCATGGACATAGAGAAAAAAAAATGTAGGAATGTGAAGAAAAAGATCTCCAATGACAATGTGGGCTTTGCGCGGCCAGCGATAAGCGAGTGAATTCCTGCATTACATTTGCCAGCATTGCTGCGTACCACCTCATCCAGGAGCATGTTTTGAGCGGTATCACACTGTAAAGCATCATTAGACTTTTAATGTGTATGTAAAATATGCTAGTACTCAGGACATTTTAAACGACAAGTGTGACATATATGTTTTGTTCTCAAAATAATATGACATATATGTGTTTGGAGTATGTGTATGTATAATAAGTAAAATGATATCTGATTACTTATTACCAAATCAATGTGTTTATTGTCATCGCACAGGCTTCAAGATTTATTTGATAAGATGGGGCAGGAAGAAGTATGTTGTTTTTTGTATGTCTCTATTTGTTTTGTCACGCAAAAGATAATAAAAAAAAATTAACATGCAGTATTATGTGAAAATTTTGAACTAAATTGCACTATGACTCAATATTTGAAATACTTATACGTATTATTAAGTAATAGGTATGTTTAAATTTAATAAACTACGAGACTAATTTTGCTAAATAAATTTTTTAAACGCCCGCTGTTGGCACTAATCAGCAACGAACCCTCCCAACAACTGTGTTATAATCTATTAACAATACATATATGCATCGGTATTTTCCCTTTAAACTTCTATATTTGCATTGGGCACTGCATCAATATCCTAGAATCATTTTTATAAGAAATCAGCAACCAGGAATTGAAACCGAGCATTTCATAAACAAACGATGGGAAAATTTCAAAAATTCACTGCACTATGAAGCTAATGGAGTAAAAACGAATGTGTACTTACATTTTTATTTTAAATTAGATTTTTTATTACCTGAGGGTGGTGGAGTGGAAGGCCTCAAAGCCTGCGGACTTATAAGACTCTTCCCTGATGCTGAAGAGTTTAGGACTCTTACAACACTGCGACCCCCAACAGTCCCTTGTCGAACCACCTAAACAAGTGAAAAGTTCACAAACAAAATTTGCAATAAATCTTGAAATCCGCGCGGGAAAGAATGATGCAGTAAAATCTTCTAAAAAATTTGAAAAACATTTTAAGTTCAAAATTAGTAAATTTGAAAAAACAACAAAGAAAAATTTCTTCCTAACTGATGAAGCAAAATCTCAAAAGTAAATGTTGAATTTGCACTTTTTATTAACAAAACAAGAAATAATTTGCCATACGAATTTAAAACTTGTAATAATGCAATCACCATTTCGACTTTTAGAGGCATTTCTTTGTATTTCGAATAAGTAAAAGTTTCAAAATCATTATTAGATCAAAAAAAAATTAAGTCATCCCTAAATCCAAATTATCACCTATTGAGTAATAGATTTTTTTAAATATATATATTGAATTATATAAAGTGGAATTAAAATTATTACAACATTTCATACTTTCATGAGATTGTGGATAAATTAAAGAGATTATAATGCGTATTTAATTTAGATTTAATGCTTTATGACTTCACTTATTTTATTTTACTTTAATATTAACAAATAATATTAATAAATCGCGTTGAAAAGATCGATAATAATTTTAGCATTATTTATTTATTTTTATTTGAGTTAAACTCACCGATGAAGACAATACTGAAGATCGAGGCTGTAATAGGGAAGCACCGGATATACTGGAAACTGCTACGTTTATCTGCGACAAAGTTTCATATGTATTATTGATGCATGTAGTTATATTATCAATACATTTCTTCCCAAGACAAAAATTTGTGATGAAACATTGGGTTAAATAAGGCGTTGGATTTCTCACCAAGTATTTTTACACAACTTTGCTTGTGATGTAGATTATTGTAAGATTTTATGAAAACACCCTAATAACAAGTTTATTTAGAATTCCAGATAATACAAGACAAGCAAAATTCTCTGTTGAACCTTTGGTTCAAAAAGGAGAAGCCTTCGTACCCGACTAAGGTAAGCCTATACGGCCTCTAGATCAATACAAGTAACCCTTTGGGCAAAAAAAATCTAAGAGCAATACTCTTAACTAATCGAACATTGAGAACTTACATCCTGGGATGGCAGCAGAGAAATAAAATCTTGGTGATAAAAACACAACTATGCAAAGCCAGCAAAAAAATGTAATACAACGAACAACAAAGAATAATTTGAAATAATAATAAAATAAAAATACGCAATCAAAGAAGCACATGGTCAAAAAGCCTTAAAAAATAATACCTTATCAGTTTGTAAGAGTGAAGTGGGGGCGGATGCATTAGAGACTACAACTTGCAGCGCTTGTTTCAAAGGTTCTGCTTTAACCTGTTCTTGCTTGGCTTCCGCTTTGAGCATTTCTTGCCTCGCCGGATCCTGCTTGGCGGCCTCTTGTCTGGCGACCTCCTGCCTCGCAGGTTCCTGCTTGAGCACAATGTCCTGGCGGGACTCGGACCGGAACAGTTCGGGGATGGACGGCTCCGTTCCTTCCACGTCCACGTTGGCATCCTCCCCATCGCCGTCACTCTCCATGCTGCTGTTGATGACTGCCGGGACGATAGCTGAGAAAGGAAATAACACATATCAACTAAACAGTCTCCCCAATTCTTCTCTGTCTTAGTCATCATTACTGAGAGTTGTGACCCTTGTCGAAGCAATGACTCTTCTCCAGCTATCCCTTGACTGCGCTGCACGTAGCGCTCCAACCACCGGAGGTGCCTGCTGCTAACTTAACTAGATTGGTCCATCGTGTGGGGATCTTCCTCTCCCTCTCTTCCCCTCCAGGCTACCAATCACAACCAGTCGTCCAGGCTATCTTCATTGCCGCGCCCAATGTCCAAAGAACTGAAGAATCCGTCATGTACAGAAATTGGCCAGAGTCAAGCTATCCAAGTGTAACTCCTATCTCCCCAACAGTGACTAGCAAATCACCAAATTATCGGAACACATCTGAATGAGGGTTCTGGAATGAATAGGTCTCTGGCATTATGAGATGTATAGAATTGTAAGATGTATAGCTTTAGGGGGCATCTGGGCATTATGAGGTGCAAGAAATAATGTTAATTAGAGTTATCTGGTATTATGCAGTGGCCAGAATTAATCCATGTTTGGTATTATAAGAGTATAAAATTAAGAGGTGTATATTTTAATTTGTCCGCCTCCGTAGTGTAATGGTCAGCACGCTCGGCTACCGTTCTGGAGGTCCGGGTTCGATTCCCAAGGGGGGTAAAATAAATATAAGTGATTTTTTCACTGTCATATTTATTCAATATTACCCTGGACTGGTACTTGCAGCGGAGGGCTGATCACCTTTCCTTCATGTGTAAACCATCAAGATAACAGTGCCCTATGCACCATTGGGGTGCGGATAAGGGTTTTATATATTATATATATATATTTTAATTAATTTCCGCCTTTATGTGTCTGGAACTAGAAGAAGCCTGTGCTTAAGAGGTATCTGGCTTTAGCATATTTAGGGAATCTAAAGAAATGATTAAAACGGTTAGATTACCAGGTGGAGGATTAGCGGAGCTGTTGAGGATCTCTGTGACGACCTTCTTGTTGGAGCGAGCGCGCGGCCGAGAGCTGGAGGGCCGCTTGGCCGGGCCCCCTGCTGCCCCGGCGCCTCCCGCAGCTCCCGCAGCACTAGCAGCCTGCGCCGCCGCCTTGCCCCCCTTGGTCTGCCCCTGCACCTCGGCGTGGAGGCGCTCAAACTCCTCTTCACTCCTGGAGGCAACAAAATAAACCATTCAAAAAAATTATCCATGCAAATTGTCAACGTACACACGTTACAACACATCTGCTTCAAGCCTGCATATATAACAAAGGCTATTTTGTGTGTATGATAATAAAAAACAATCAATATATCATTTATTATATCAGACACTGGATTATTCACCCTGCGGATGAGATGTCAATCTTATAATTGTCTCAAATTTTTATATGAAAGAAGATGAAAGTCTGAGTAAAGAGTGAGCTAGTACTTCACTAATTGCTCACTTGATGGCGCTTCAATCGGCCATATTTCCAAATATATCGAAAACCGTACCGACATCTGAAAGGTTCCACGACTATTGCATATTTACAGGTTTCAAGAATTAATGCAATATGGATGTTATGAATAGAAGTTGAAATTTGAAAATATATTATTGTGACATTTGTCATCCAAGATGCTGGGATAATTTATTTTGTACCTGTCTCTGTGCAGGTAGTGCCAGAGCTTGCGCGCAGGCAGGTAGCGCACACAGGGGTCGGGGGCGCAGTGCATCCGGTCCAGGGCCCCGCTGACGGCCGCCTGGAGTGCCTGCTCCGGGGCCTCGGGCACGAGGTACTGAGAACGCCTGCAATGTACAATACATTCATTCAAACTAACCATTACCATAACTCGTTACAGAGAGATATTAATTAACCTCGGAGGTGATTTGGAGGTTTGGCGCTACCAGGAGCAAAGAAGCGGAGGGAGGATTATCGACGTACATAATATTGTCAGGATCCCCATTTGCTTTCTATAACCTCCGCCTATGACGGCATCTATCAGCGTGATAGTTGGAAAAATTTTGTTTTTTTATTGTTGTTGAATAATATTGCACTCACAAATCAGATACAGTAAGTCCTCTACTTAAGTGATTTCGACTTACGTGAATTTGCTCTTACACGATTTAAAATAAAACACACTATGGACGGGAAAGGTATTTCTACCCGTTCGGTCGATTGATGCTTAAGGACGGGAAGGGTATTTTCTCATTTCAAAGTCAGAAAAGAAACAATTAATATTATGTACCAAACTTTTTGTTAAAGTCTAACTATATGTACATAATTATCAAATCCCATCGCCAGCAGTCCGCAAGCATAAAAAACACCACATTTAAAAAATACAATGAGTAAATTTTTTGTTCTTGTTGCTAAAACTTTGTTATAGTTGATCAGAAGTTAATTGACTCATTGAGAACATTGAATGAAGGGTCACCTCAGCAGAGAAGTGATGTGCGCTCTGGTCCCCTCTCCGCTGGGCAGGCAGGCCACAGCATCCCGGACTAGGGCTAGAAGGGTGACGTGTCGCGGCCGACCTGCAGCTAGCAAACTGTGACCCCGTGCCCCCCTTTTGCCTTCATTCTCCTCACTGGCATAAACACCCTAAACAGAAAATAATCAAGCTCCATAAATGGTCAATGAACATTCAAATTAAGGCTGAGATTCCAATGGGCCTAATATTTATTTTTTTTTTAATTAAAAAAAGAGAAATATTTGTGTTTTTATTATTTACACAATTATTTCTATTTCATAGTGAGCCTAAGCGGCTCATTATTAGAAATAGATATAAAATTGTAGTAGAGTGGGTTTGAACCAAGATACTCTGACTTAAGAGTCCGCGACACTAACCACAGGACCACAACCCGACACTGATCACAGCGACACAAAGGATGGAAGGTCCCTTGATCTCTTTATTTAAAAAAAAAAGGCCGAGATCTCAAATATACAAATTTAGAATGCGACCGGCCGCGCTAGGGGCCAGACATGTTTCGCACAAAAATATTTTTTTAAATATATATCGGGATTTGATTTTTATTAGAATATATATTTTTTTTAAATATTTGTATAAATTTTTTTTAACTTCTTACCTTTTAATAACTCTTTTCTTTTCAAAGCCATATATTTATTTTGAAGAAAAACTTATTTTTTCAATACCAAAACAGTGTATTAAGTAAAAATTTCAATTACATCAAATATTAAATGGGTTGAAAGCAAATTAAGTTGCGATTTATCATATATTGTGCCTTAAAAATGGTTAATGATAAATTATTCAATTATTACAAGTATCCATAACTCATTCTGATCTGTGTCCAATAAATCTGACACTTATGCAATGCCGATTCACTGAGCCATTTCAAGTTATCACATTTACACATAACCCGATACCATAGACAATTTGACTTCATGACAATTAAACATATTTGACTGTGTTTTGCCAGTTTTGATATAATATTAGATTTATGGTTGTCAAGTTGTTTTTTTTGTTGTTAATATTACAATCTGTCCTCGTACGAATTCCGCATGATACCATGTGATGCAAAGATATTGAATAGGGCTCGTAAATATATATTTTTTTATTATGAAACTAAAGTTAGTGGTTTAGGTATTATTAACACATTATTATTGGGCGGTTTTCTTCATCAACCCCGACCCTAATTATACTCAGACAGTATGGCGCCCGACCCTCAGCATACTAATTACAAGTAACTGCAAACCCAATTCCGATCTGTACAATGTTTTTTGACATCTCACGCTATACCAAAAGTAAGCAAATAGAAGGCTTATAAGCGTCTCTCGCTCTCTACCAACAGTATGCAAAAGACACTTTTAAGCGTTTCCCGCAAACAATGTTTTAATAAAACCCTGACCCTAATTATACTCGGACAGTATGGCGCCTGACCCTCAGTATACTGATCTAAAGTAACTGCAAAAACAATTCCAATTTGTACAATATTTTTTGACGTCTCACGCTCTACCAAAAGTAAGCAAATAGAAGGCTTATAAGCGTCTCTCGCTCTCTACCAACAGCATGCAAAAGACACTTTTAAGGGTTTCACGCAAACAACGTGTTAATAAAAACATTTCAAATAATTTCTGAACTGAAAAGTTAAACTGGTATTCCTCAGAAGCAAAAACAGTTTAGATAAAGTTTTACATAGATATTATATACCTATAGGAGAAAGATTTCTGCGCGAATATGTTAAAAGGTTTCGCAAAAATGATAATGTTACCTTAAGAGGTCCTACAACAGCATTGCCGCGAGATAACCGGTACGTGAAGGCACGGTGCGGTCGCTGGAATCTCGCCCTCTCTTGCACTCTGAAGGCTTCCAGCTCGGTCGGATTGACATGCCATCGGTGTAGCCATCTGAAAATCATTTATGAAAATTTCGGTTATAAACGCTACTGGGATATTATTTCAGTGTGTACATAGGTCGTATAAGAAGGAAACGGTACAAAAGGGCATATAAGGTTAAAAAAGGCAAAATGTATAGGATGTTAATGACCAAACACATATGAGTTGTGTGTTTAAACATTTACTATAACCTTCAACGTCCCAAGAACACAACTATAAAATTAGACTTACGTATCGTGTCTTGTTCAAACACCGTCACATACGGTGTTTGAAAATGATCCGGGATCAAAACACGTGTCACAAAAGTGGTATTTACTAAGTAAAACTTAAGTGAGAATTTAAAAAAGAAAGCATATAAGAAGACACTACAAAATACACTCTGGTAGTGAAAAAGCGTATGAAAAAGACCAGGAAACTATTTTTTTTTAAAATACAGCTTGATTTTACCTAATTCTCACTAAGTTATGCCAAAAGGAAAATAAGAAGCAGAAGCAAGCCACACACACACACCCGCTAACACACACATATTATTACACAAGCTGTTATTTTTAAAGCAAGCCACACACACACACCCGCTAACACACACATATTATTACACAAGCTATTATTTTTATCTATTACAAAGCGAGTGTTTTTGCCTAGAACTTTCACTCATTAATTACATGAAATTATAGTAACTTTAAACATAAAGAGTAAATCCACTCACAAGTAGGCATAGGCTATGAAACGTATAAAGTTGAAGCCTGAGTAGGGACATGATAAACGGTGTTGCATATGCCGTAGCTAGATTTCAGAGTCACTTGGACGTTAGGTAATTCAAAAATAAAAAAAATTATCTATTACAAAAAAAACTGAATAATTTCTTACTTAGTGTTGTTGTGAGGTGATGGCACCCTCTCTGTTGTGAGGGACGGAGCAACAGAGGGTGGTGCGGGTGTGGGAGTGGAAGGAGCCTGACGATGGATCAGCCACTGAGAACACAGCTGGGTCAAGTGAGTGTCTGTATCGCGACCCGCGCCTATCCATTGATACACCTGCAATTGAAAAAACACAAATTCAATAAATGTACATAGAGTAGAAATGCCAGTAATCTGCTTCTCTAACTGAACAACTAATAACTTTAGATCACTTGCAGATGAAGACCATAAAAATTATAGCAAAAAATATTTCAAAGAAAATGTGACTTACTTTTGATATATTTCGAATATTGAAAGCATTAACTTTGTGGATCATTGTAATATATTTTGAAGACATAAAATACTTATACAATATGTTTACCTGGTATTGAAAAATTTATAAATGCCACAATAGCGGTATGTTCCACAGAGTTTCTTAGAAAAATGGCAAATCAATTTATTTTTTCCAACAAGAGTAAAAGCACATTATTTCAAACAATTTTGAATTAGTTAATTTGGGGGGAAAAAATTCACTCATTTTCAAAATACAAATAAAACATACAGCAAATGGAATTGCAAATTTAAACCAATAATTTTTTTTAAATCAAATCAAATTTAAATATTTTTTTAGGTGTTTCCTAACAATTTAACTATGAAAAAAATTATAAACTAAATATAAAAATAATTATTTGAAATGAGTGAACAAAATTTTTCAAGTATGTATAAAAATGCTTAAAATGCGTTGTTCGCTTTCTTATAAAGATGTTTATATGCAACGAGCGCAATAATTACCTGGGATGCCGGTTTATACTGCAGATAAGGAACAAAGTCATCCGGTAATGATGGACTCTCACCAGCCAAATAAGCCACCGCCGATGGTAATGCCTTTACCCAATCTTCCACAGCTAAAACAAAAATAACAAGAAAAAATTATCTCACAAAAGAAAGGGGCTTTCCACACTAAAGCACTAAAACCATTGTGCACTCACCAGAATACCAGTGGTTGAGCGGTGCAATTGGATTCTGTCTCCAGTGGCGTAATCCCGCCGTCAGGGCGGGCAGGGGCAAACAGTGGCGAGGAGTTCCGCAGACCAGGTCTCGCAGCACGGAAAAGAAACAAGCGTGGGTCTCTTGTACCAGCTCTATACCCGCCTCCTCTGGAATCACTATAAAAAAAAACACATTGATGTCAGTCAGTGGAAATCTTGATAAAAATTTTGTCTGCTTCCGTCGTGTAAGCATGCAGAACATCTCTTAAAAAAGTCACGACGATTTTTGCTAAAAGATTTGTGGTACGTCGACCATAACCATAACAATTGGTAAGTACTTTTTTTGTTTTTTTTTATTACCTAACGCCCAAGTGACTGAAATCTAGCTATGGCTTGTGCAACACCGCTTATCATGACCCTACTCAGGCTTCAACTTTTTAAGTTTCATAGCCTATGCCTACTCGTGAGTGGATTTACTCTTCATGGTTAAAGTTACTATAATTTCAAGTAATTTATGAGTGAAAATTCTAGGCAAAAACATTCGCTAGGTAAGTACTTTTTCTGTATGTCCATATTTATGGTACTTACCATAAATATAGTCATACAGAAAAAAGGTGAGTAAATTATTGAACAAACCAGTTTCCTGGACAGGTGGAGGCTCCGCCTTTACCGTGATGGGACTGACTACCGGGGCAGCAGAATGCAGGAGAGGTTGCTGCGCCGCCAGCGGCGTGACGGGGCGCTCCAGCTTGACGGGCAGCGGCGGCAAGTCCGCGTCCGAGTTGGAGTCGGTGGGCGGCGTCTTGGCGCGGCGCGGCGGCGCGGGCGGGCGACGTGGCGGCCGGCGGGGCGCACGCGGCGCTGGCGTGTGATTGGTGGAGGGGGGCTCGCTGTGCACCGAGACGGTCGACCCGCACCTCGCCCTGATGGAGCCGAGCGTGATCCCCGACGTCACAAACTCTGGCAAATCCTGATAAATACAAGCTAATTATTAAGTTGCGTTTAAGTAGCAAACTAATCTCATACTCCAGAATATTCTTTAAGCACCCAGGATTGTCCACAGTAGTTTTCCATGAATATATATTCTTCTTCATCTTCAAACCCTCATCCACCCATGCACCACATGCACCCTTTGGTGCATTGTGCACTGCATCATATAAACGTATAATGTTATCTTGATCATTTACACATGAAGGAAAGGTGATCAGCCCTCTGCTTCAGGTGGCAGCCCAGGGTAGTTTTGAAAAAATATCAGAGTGAAAAAATCAGTTATATTTATTTTACCCCCCCTGGGAATCAAACCCGAGACCTCCAGTACGGAGTACTTATACTACGAAGGCGGACTGTATATAGTACACAAAGAATCTACTGCTAATATACAATATTTGGAAAGGATAATCAGTGGACATAAAAGTAATAACCAATAAAAATAAAATATTTCTTACGGGTTGCTGTTGCTTTCGTCTGCGATGAGATGCGAGGGCACGTCTTCTCCACTCCTCTGATAAGTTGGGCCCCCCTATTCTGGAAGGCCCCAGGGTCGAGACTATGCCATTTGCATCATTACCCTGGATAAAACATAATACATTTGAAGAATTGTTTTATCAAATACAAAAATAAATACAAAAATCTGATTTTAAATTAGCAAATAAAAAAAAATCCTTACAAAAACTAAAGTGCAATGATATTTTGAAAATAATTTTTTTTTGTTAAAATAACAAGAGGAAAAAATCAAATATAAATTTGAAACCATACGGTAAAGAAAAATTGTAGCAATGAAATTTTTTTTTGCAGGTCAAAAGGTGAAAACTTTTTTTGAAATTCAATTATCTAAAAAATTTATATCATCTAAAATTTCATATGACCAGACATGAAAAAATAGAGCCGCCAATAATTTAGCAATGTTACCAATATTAACATAAGTCCATCGTTTCTGTGACGTCATTCATTACCAACTTACGAAAATAACGTATTTACAAAGGCGAATTTTCCAAAAGAAAATGATGAGTGAAAATATTGATTATATCGGCTATTATAAACACAAAAGAGTCTAATATAATTCTTTATAGGTAGAGTATGTTAAATTAGATATTCCTCCCGTCTGACAATGATCCATTGTAATAATTACCTGTAGATGCATGAAATGTCTTCTGTGATGTTTGGGTGGGGGGGCGGGGGGACCTTCTGGGAAGTTCTCATCATCCGAACAAACTCCCCCCTCCCCACAAACCTCACTTCTTATAGCTGCTAGCTCCTATAACACAATATAATAGTATTTACAAGGCATTAAATTTTGCAAATGCCTAGAAAGCTTAGTAAATCAATTCAATCTTTTAGCATCAAGTAATTTTACATATTAAAAATTATTGATGCAGCAAACAATCAAGCTTTCTTCTTGTTTGTCGTTAAACTTAACTAAAATTGTAGATTTTGGTCCTTAACTTTCAACTCATCAACTCTGGAATGTCAGTGATCAATCTTATGGATTTTTTTTTTTTTAAACTCCCTGTAGGTTGTCCACAAACAATTTGATTTTTGAGTAATAATAATACAAATGAAGAATCTTCATGATGATCTTGATTTTTTTTTAATATCTTTCAAATTTTATACAACTCATAACTTCGGCATAATAGGCGCCAATGAATGTGACAAGAGGTAATGCACAAATCGCATAAGATTATAGTTGCTTAATTATAAAACGATGTTAAAAAAAAAAAACAATTCATATAAGTTTGTTTTCGTAATTTACACTTTCAGAATACATATTTATATCGTTGATAAATCTATCACACACACCACATATTGCAGATCAAGGTTAACAAACATAACATCGGTACAGAGGATGCTTCGTCCAATTCAAAACATTGGGAAAAGTGCAAATAAATAAATAAAAAATTGCCTAAACAGCGGTGAAAAATCTAAGAATCTTGTATTCAGTTATTCTTACCTGAAAATAACGGCGTTTCGTTCTGACATGTATAGTTGGCGGCGCAGGGGCGTGCAGAGATGGTGGAGGAGGTACAACTCGCGGGGGTACTCCCGGAGGGAGCCCCGCAGCCAGGGTCAGCAACCTCTCACGAGACACCAGCACTTCCTGCATAGTCCGATACCATTCCTGTCGCCACTGGAAAATAGAATTCAAAGATAAATAAATTAAATAGCTTATTTATAGGCTTACCTTACGTCCCGGTTGGACCGGGATTGTCCCGGTTTCAGACACGGTTCCCAGAGTCCCGGCCGGTTTAGATTTTGTTCCGGTTTTCGCGACCTCTGTCATTTATCTATTCAGACGGTGCATTTCTTACATAGAATTAAGGGAAAACAGTTTCGGTAGTGCCGAAATTTTTACATGGATTGTACTACATGATCTACTAAAATGGGAAGAAATAGAGAGATCTGCAGAAGCTATAAACGAAATACACCAATCAGATGAAAGACAGCAAATAAATGATAGTCTTTTTGATCTTGATTTCAAAAAAAGTTTTTGTGACAGCTACAGCTCACATAAACTTTTTTTGAATTGATAATGCTGACACATTTTCGCCAAATTTTGAAGCGTCAGGAAAAACAAATGTCTTTAGACAGTTTTCTAGTTAAAAATAATTTATTATTTGTCACATATAATTTTTTTTTTTTTTTAATTATATTCGGCGTTGTTACACTTCTTAACAATTTATAAGTAATTTTATTTAAATAAACGTTATTAAAAATACATAAAAATTGAGTATTCTTTCGGCATGGAACGCATTATCGTATTTTACATTGATTTCTATGGGGAAAAATATTTCGCTTAACGAGTAAGATGATGGAACGAATTATGTTCGTTATAAGAGGATCCACTGTATTCGTTTTTTTCCCTACCTGTCCCAGTTTAGAGCTTCATAATTATGGTTAGCCTACTTATGTGTAACCAGTGGCAATGACAGAAATACACAAATATAATTTTGAGAGGGGATTTGGCCCGCGGACTTTAGGTTCAAGCCCCACTACACCACAACTTGATTCCTATTTTCAAACACAAGCCAGTCAGGCTCACCTAAAATTGTATTGAATCGAATCATTTGTGTTTATCATAATATAAATAAAAATTAAAAATTAAAAATCTTTTACTACGGTTTAAAATTGTGTAAATTTATACAACTGAACAGTTTGTTGAGCGAATTTTCTTCCTAAACATGTATGGCTTTCTAAGAGACAAATTGCTCTCTAAAAATATTTTAATTTCGATAAATAAAACATACATATGTTGTATCATAAAAGAGGCTGTTATAACATATGATAAAATAAATAACATGTAATAATAACACTGGGAAGTGACATTCTGACAGTTTAACAAATGAGAAATTCAACATGCATGTTTTGTTTGTTTTTACAAACAAGGAATAAGGCTTAGTTATATGATATCTGCACATATTACATACATTATTGTACAAATTCATAATTTTTTCCTGTCACATTACAGATTATTCAAGATTACATTTGATTTTAGTACAAAAATATATTATATCAATTGTATATCGGCTTACTTGATGCTTGATATGCTGCTTTTTAGCCAACTGCATGACCCTTTGCATCCGTGCAATATCTGGACGGAATGCTCCATCCCTGAGTTTTTGATGAAACTCCACCAGTGGAGAAGTGAACTTGAATGTCTCCCTTGAAAACAGTCTCTGTACTGTAACCTCTTTTTCCTCGTCATCGTTGGCTGGAAACGTCGGAAGGAATTTCTTCAAATGTCGCACGTTGGCCTCACTCAGAGAGTTCCAAGTATCCAATGACAGGAACTCTTTAAAAATATCTGGGTTCTCGCAGAGATCTTGGGGCAGCTCGAAAGTCGTTCCCAGTATTCTGGCTGACTCCAGACGTTCCTCGTCTTGAGAGGAAGATTCTCCGGAACTATCGGACGAAGAAATAGAATCATCACTGCCCGAATCATCTTCACTATCCATGTTTGGCGACTGCGATTCGACTATTCCGAAATATTATATAAGGCCTTGCGACCCCTCTTGGCATATTCACATTTCGTATGCATTCTCAAATTTGATACACAAACGAGATTCTATTTTCAACTGTTTATGTCAAGAATTCAAATTACGAGAATGCAAAATATTACAGCGAACCAGATCAAACTTTACCGGTAACATTTGACTCAAAGGCGGAGGCTAATTTTATTTTAAGTCGCTTCGGAAAAATCGTTTACTCGAAGAATTATTTTTCTGCTTTGTACATAATAAATCGGTACATTGGCAAGCGACGCGCCTGGCCGAGAAAAGGCAGAGATGACGACCGCGCAAAGCGACATTTTTATTCAGGGTTGTCAGATACAAACTACGATAAATATTATTCTTATCAAGTAAAGCATTTTTTTTAGTAGCGAGAACAATAATCAAACTTTCATGATCTTTCAGTAAGTAATAGTACGAGAACTTATGTTTATCTGTTTATAATTAAAATCAATCAAACGAATTATTTATTTCCGCTTTTAAAATCAATACAAATGCATTTATAAAACTTATTCATATTGTATTTTTGGGCTAAGGTAGCGAAAAGAGAAAGCTGGTAACATTACAGATGGTAGTAGGTAGATACAGTATATTTTATTTGCTGAATAAGTACCTACCTACAATAATTGAAAATAAAAATGAAATATATACAAACACCAAATAAAAAAAGCAAATTTATTGTATGTTTATAAATGTGTCGTATTTATTTGTAATAATTTAATTGTAATAACAATTGTAAGAAAATCATACTTTTAGAATAAAATGGACTTGACTAGATGAAGTGCCCAAAATTATTTACTTCTAAACATCCAATAATGTTATGAAGAATACATGTTTTTATTCATTTTAAATTACAGCATACTCTTAAATTACAGTGAGGTATGGTTAATGATTTTTTCCAGTTTAAAAGCACTAAAAGTTATAACTCTGGAAGAGTGATGGAAGAGAAAGGATTCAAAAGAGATATAAAATCCTAAATGGTTCCTTTGACTTGTTTCTGTCAGAGATGTTTCAAATAAATTCAAGCACATATTTGCGAGGTCATCACCAGAAGCTTTTGCACTCCAGGTTCCATCTTGACCCAAAGAAAAACTTTCTATCCAGCGTAGTAGCTTCAGACTGGAAACTTAGTTATCAACTCAACTATGGTTAATCAGTTTTAAAACTGCTTAAATACTTTTTTTGAAGAAAAATTACGGACAAAATATAGTGTATGAAATAAAGGCATGGCGGCTAGACTGCCAAATAAATATATCTCACTTTTTTAATATTGAGTGCATTGATTATTTTACTCGTATCTTAAAAATGATGCTGTAAAAAAACCAATTACCTCTTTTTAATACTTACAGGCCAATGAAATTTGATTAACAACGATGTAATTATAATTTTTCAATTACAATTTTGTACACTTTTTCGGATCCAATTTTATAAATATATTGTTTGTGCATGCGAGTTTACTTAGTAATAAAGTAATATTGCACTGACTAATCTTTTTTACGTTCAAATTATGGCGCTCATAAAGATTCAAAGTATAGAAATCATCCGTATGACCCGTATACGAGTCAACTGTGGCGAATGTGTTAAATAAAAAAAGCTAATTTATTTTAATAGTACTTTATTCAAAATATATTAATTTTTTACATAACATTTACAAACAAAAATAAAATTTCAACTAACAGAAAGAAACACAGTTCAATACAACATGAAATTAGAGAAGACCATCATATTAAACATACATCATGCAGGTATGTCCTTTAGGACAAAAATACTGTTTCTTCTTCATAGTTTCAATACATAGGGCGAAAGATGGACAAAAGCACAAGCCTATCCAAGCCAATCATTGTTTTGCAACGCTAACTGACGTGCCGGATGGTAAAATTTCGTGTGATTCCGTGTAGTGCACAAACACCCATATTGTTGGTAAACAGTGATCACTGTTTCATTTTAAAGTGCACTTACTATACATTTTCTGTTACCAGTGTGAAATAAAAGCATTTATTATTAGATGAGGCATTTACAGACTGAAATAAGATTTTGCATTTTCATAAAAAGTTTGTTATTTATGGAGAATTAGTCCATATTAGTTTAGGTCACATTGGTTACAATATTTCTGATAAATTAATCATACAGTCAAAGTTTGGTAAGATCGCTCAGCAGTTATAAGATCTGTGCCTGACCAGCTTTAACACTATTTTTGTGAAAAAAGATATACATATACAAAATTGTAATATGTAGTTGTTAAATCTATATGTAAGAAATTTCGACAACAGATCATTTAAAATTCAAGAAATATAATTATCATTTACAAATTAAGAAAAAATACATACTGGAATCTAATTACATATCTATTTTAAATTTGTTTGAAAATAATTTGTGTGTTATTTCATCAACATTATAAATTTTAAATATACACATTGTCCTTTATTCATAAATAACCTGCCATTGAAATTTAAAGATTTGGTAGATATTAAAAACATATCTGAACCAACACTTAAAATTTTCAGCGCCAGTAGAAAGGTGCCAGTGGGAATTTACTATTTCATAGCAAAATAAAAAGCTGTCAATATATTATATGTTTATACAAAGCATGAAACTCCTCCAAGTTGTTATGTATTAAGAATTAATAACACACCTAGACTCAATTAAATAATACACTTATATCACATTTAACTAAGTTATGAACTAGTTTACAGGAATGCTTACTCGAGAATTCATTTGAACTTACGGACATAGAGTAATACGTTTATAAAAAGTATACATATATACCGGTCCTTTTTACATATGCAATTTTAAGCCACAAAATATCAAATATGTTTTTTTTTTTATTTTGTATGAATTGAATAATATTTTAAGATCCAACTAACAAAAATTGAATTTTGGAAATAATTTTTTACATTTTGACATATAACTATGGCAACTAAGTACAAATGCTCTGAAAAAAATACGTTTGAATACTACTTCCGTAAAATTTCATTTTGTGAATCATGATAATGTACCTAAGAGCGGTCGATGTATTTAATAAAATATTATGTCATCATTGTAAAAAAATATATGGAAAAATGAAAGCATAGTGCATCATGATTCCAATGAGAGTTTTCGATTTTGAGCAATTTTTATGAAACCCGAATTTCGGGTTTGACAGGTTTTTTAAAATTAAAACTCGGGTTTTCCCGGGTCCGCTAAGTTGGTTCCAGGGGTTTAATAACAAAGAACTAAAATAATAAATAGTTTTTAATTCAAATTTTACTTGTTAAATACCACTAAAAAACAGTATTTACCAGAAAAATTTGTCTAGCAATTCAGGTCAGCTATTTGTTGCCCGAAACCACTAAATTTCTTTTCTTATGATATATGAAACAGATTTAGATTTTTTATAGTTTTCCTTATTGTCAGTCTCCTGTAGTAATACATATATACTAAGCTTATCAGTTAGGGACATCTGTTTAGTATAAGCACCAATACTAGTAGCATCATCTTCAACTTCATCTGTATTGGAATTGAATTCTTACTTTACATTTCTGGTTCCGAAATCCCCAACTCACAAACTTAATTGAAATAGAGTCATGGCGTACAATCTCAACTTGTCTCACTGTTTTATTTGTTAATTTGTTTGAGTAAAAACTCGCCAGGTTTTTGGGTTCGGGGAAACCCAGGTCAAAAACCCTAATTCTAATGAAAACTTCCGCATTTATATAAGACAAAAATTAATGCATGTTAAAACTAACATATTTATGCCTTTATTTCAAATCCCTATTGATAATTTGAACAGCTGTTAAGCCTTCGTTAAAAAGTCCATACAAGAAACAGAAATCAAGCGGATCCCCACCCCCTGTACCCTTATCCATTTAAAATCATCAATTTCTCTAGTAAATTATAATACTTCTATACCCATACTTAACGGTAGCAAATGCATTATTAAAAATGGCAGTTTACATGTTTAATTAAATTATCAAAGAGAAATAGGTATTTTCTCTATTTATAATGTTCAGTTCGAGATACGGATCAGTTTACGGATGTCCATTCCTTGAATTTGTATTATTATAATTTTTTTAAATATTTGTTTTTTTTTATTATTAATGCCTTTTTACAACCACAAAATTTATATGCAAACAAAAAATAACTATAGAATAATAAAATGTTGCGTTTTTAACCTGTATTATAATACAATGTATTGATAATAGTATAATCATTTACTTGTTTGCCTTTTGGAACATTATGTCGATTCTCGACCAATATTCAATGGAAAAAAGAACCATTTTACCTTCTCAAACAAAAATGCACAAAAAAGGTGCGTCAGTTGAGAGGAAAGTATTATTAAGTTAATAATTAATTATTTAATAGCAGATTAAAAAATAAAAATAAATCATGTGTTGCCACATAAAAATAATAACTTTTAATAATATTTACAGACGATGTTAAAATAAGTATAATGCCTTTTCAATGATACAGATTAAATTAATTATAAAATAATGACATTATCAGGATAGGACTTCAGAATATTTATTGCACGATGTGTGTCAACCGCATCTGGGTATTCTTATACTAGTTTGGAGTCAGTGGCTTCAGGCCTCCGGATATCACTACTACACATAGAAATATGCAATTAGGCCTGTGGATTTCTTTTCATCAGCTCAATATCAGAGTCCATCATATCCTTCACCAACTCTGCAAATGTCACTTTAGGTTTCCAACCCAACACCTTTTCAGCTTTTGACGCATCACCAAGCAAAAGATCCTAGAAAATAATTACAATTATTAATTAATTGCACAATACAGTCAGGCCTGAACCTGCTTATAAATAATTTGAGATTTATGTTTCATATCTGTTTACTGACAACCGATACTAGTGACGGAGCTACCATTTATTTTCTGTGTGCATATTATTGCACTCAAATTGGGTAAGTATAAAAAATGACATTATTTCATTTGTATTTGTTATGAAAGTTGTAATTGAACGCTTCAATTTAATTTTATCCCTACCAGCACCCAGTTAGTGCAAAGGGCGCTACATCGGATCGATGCAGAGTGAACTTGATTATCAGTTATGTTTATGAAAGTAAGGTGAGATAAGTCCTGAAGGGAATGTACACATTGCAGATGGTGAAAGTGAAGGAGTTCAGAGTGGAGGACATTTCTGCTTTATTGAGAAAGGAAATGGAAGTGGAAAAGTATGTACTAGGCACTAAGATGCATAGTGAGGTAAAATTTCCAAATTTAATATTGTTCAATAAAATCCAGATTGATTTTCTCACCACTTCTGTTGGCCTGAAGTACTTGGGGTTGACCTTGATCAGGACATGTCCAGTTTCCGCATTGAGTCCTACTTCATCCACCCCTTTACCTTCCCACCGGATCTTGATTCCAACATGGTTGAACGCCGCCTCCACAAACTCGCGGACAGATCTCGTCTCTCCCGTAGCTATAACAAAGTCACCCGGCTTTTCTTGTTGAAGCATTATCCACATTGCCTGGAAGCAAGATTGGAAATGGGAAAATTTTATTAAACAAATTACTCCCCCTCCCGTATCATATTTATTCTATCAAAAAAATATCTGCTTAACACACGAAGAACGGGTATTTTTTATACCTGCAGAGAGGCCTGGCGACGGGATTCGATAATTATGTAAGTATAGTTAAGACCTTAACAAAGAAATTGTTACATAATATTCATATAAAAAATAATAGTAAAATTCATTCTTTTCTGCCTTTGAAATGAGGCCGGCTTAGAAGGTAAAAATACCCTTCCTGTCCTTAAGCAGAAACCAACCGAACGGGTAGAAATACCTTTCCCGTCCTAGTGTGTTAACTGATTACACAACTTGTGTAAGTGCAAGCATTGAGATATTGGAAGGACGCATTTCATTAAAAAATGTAATGAATTTTATTTCAATAAAACTAATAAAAATATGCTATAAAGAAAATGAGCAAATATGACTGTTTAGGTACATGGCACAAGTTAACATTACATAAAGAGAAAACTATATGCTAAGCATATTAAACAATTTTTTGTAGGAAAATTATATTTGTACGTGACTGCAATAATTTCAACATTCTTTTTTTGTTCAGCACATATTTAAATTTGAAAATGAACATAAACCAAAATGAGGATGATTTACGAATGGAATTTAAAAAAAGTTTTTATCATAATTTACAATCAAACTTTCATATTGCAAAGTCAGTAAATCATACAAAAATAATCCATTATATAGAATAGATATCATTTATACATTATTTAATGGATTCACATATATGTTTATTAGGAAAACATTCAAGATATTTTTCTTTATTTTTCGCTTAAATCATAATTATGTAATTATGAATTATGAAAAAATGTTTATTACACATTGCTGTCATATTGGATACTGTCGAACAAACAAAAAATCAAAATTGAAACAGTTTAGTTTTTTCTGGGAATCATAAATTGTTTTTATCAGGGGGCAATAAGGCACGTTACCTTACGAAGTTTTGGTGATAAGCGAAAAGATAACTGATATTAAAATTACCTCAACATAATCCTTTGCATGTCCCCAATCCCTTTGGCTATCAAGATTTCCAAGTTCTAAATGTGTCATCAGTCCGAGACTGATTTTAGCAACGCCGCGGGTTATCTTTCTAGTCACAAAGCTCTCTCCTCTTCTGGGTGACTCGTGATTAAAGAGTATGCCATTTGATGCGTGCATTCCATACGCTTCTCTATAGTTGATTACTATCCAATAACCAAACATTTTGGCACAAGCTGCAAACACAATGTTAAAAATTAAAATAAAAACTATTGAGTAATAGGATATTAACAAAAAGAAATGAATATTATTATAACAAATAAATAAAAGACAATTGGTAGTGTTCTTATTGACATTTTAGAAATAAATGAGATTTATAATTCAATTTTATAATTCAAATGGCACAGATACACACAAATCGTGACACCATTATTTGTTCAAATTCTTACGTTTCCCTGCCCAAATTATGATCTACAGTAAAACGGCACATATGATTGGGTACTGTATGGGGTTTGACAGGAATGCAAGTTAACAACATTGCTAATATATCAATATGAAGTTAGAAGCGAGTGATAATCAAATATGTCAGCGACTAAGTAAAATGCTGTTTATCGATAAGCAAGATTTGAAAATTAAATCATTGATATTTAAGAATAAATAGAAAGAGAATATTCAAATAATCCTTTTGGATTCAAGTATTTTAAATCTGATATTTCTCAAAAGTCAAAAAAAATAATGCTTGTATTCTTCTTATCCCTTTAAAGTTCTGTAATTTTAAAATTACCATAAATGATAAACGAGTTTCCTCGTTAAAAATATGCTACAATTAGTGATTTTTTTCTGTTACATATGCACCTAATGAACATTAAAATCAGACATCAATATGATGCAATGCATCATTGGAAGCATACGAGAGTTAGAAGATTATATAAATGTACCAATGGTACTTTTGCAATGATATACTATGTGTATAAAGTAAAAAAAAGGTTCAATGTGTATATTTATGTAAACATTATTATAATGATTGAGGAAATATTGTTAGTTATAACTTGCCCACCTGATAATGAGGCAATATAATTTTATTTATATTTTTTTAATAAAACTTTGATTTGAAGGATAAATTGTTGAATTTCCAAATTAATCAATCTGTCACTATGGCATTCAAACCTCTGATATTTTATTTAAATGGTGCAAAAATATTGAGAACAAAACAAATCGATACATGGCAACCGAAAAACGAAATGTCCATTTTACATTATTTTTAAAAAAATATGACACTCTTATTTTACTATCTTACCGTATGGTGATCTGGGATAAAAAGGCGTGGTCTCTGATTGTGGGGCTGGAGCACTGCCATATAGTTCCGAGGTAGACGCCTGGTAGAACTTGGCTCCCACGCCGGTAGACTTCAAGGCATCGAGGAGACGCAGTGTCCCCAGTCCGTCGACTTGCGCCGTGTACTCGCCCAGTTCAAAGGAAACCTTCACGTGACTTTGGGCAGCCAAGTTATACACTTCTGTCGGTCGAACCTGATTAATAAAGATGTATCGATATTAATGATGCAGATGGATATGTTTTTTGTACTTTTAGATGTGATGAATTCGCACCTAAACGGGTATTTTCTGGCAATTTTTCACTAGCAAATAAAAATATATAGAACAATTGATACCATTCTTATTCCTTTAGTGTTTGTTACCCTGCTTATACATACAAGGTAAATTTACAAATAAGAGATTTTCACATATTTACTAGTGTTTTCTAAGACATAATGTATGGAAAAAAAAACCTATTGAGATAAGGGAGAGAGAGATATATGGGTATATTCTACGACAATGGTCAATGTTTCCAAAAAGGATTATTTTCAAAGAAAAACAAATTAATAGGTCACAAACTTGGTAAATTTTTTTTTTTCTAAACAAATCTGGTAAATATGGTGGTAAAATTATTGATTTTTTTGGGATTATTTTTTTTAATCCTTCTTTATATAGAGAATGTAGTACTCCTGAATAATAATAATACCCAATAATGAAATCAGGTAAGTCAAATTGCACAATTTTACTGAAAATGCCAATTCAAGATTTTTACAGTAATATATAAAAAATGCTTATCTGTTATTAAATTATTTTGCAATAAAAATTAGGACATTTTAAAATAGTTGATAAATTCAATGGTTAAACCAAATAAAGAATTATTTACAATATTTTGAATATGTACAATCTATATAAGTATAGAAATACTGGATTTATACCCTAAAGGAATGTTATAAAGATATGTTGTAGAGATCTTACAGAGTATGGAAAGGAAACATGAAATTTATTGGCAATCAATATGCCCTAAAGCCTAAAATAATTTTTTTGGCATTTAGAAAGAATGACACATACAAATGAGAAGAATTTTCTTAACTAACTAACCATCATACCGCTTCTCCGCAGAGAGAATCGAACGCCACACCACTCTGTCTTTGCTATCATTCTTCGCCTCTTCCACATTCCTGCATCTCCTCATACATACCCGATGATTATTACGACTCCTGACACGGCCGCTTTCAAATATTTGACATACCTGATTGTGCCAAGTTTTAAGTATTTTCTTACATTTAATTAATAAGAATCTCGCCAGAAGTAGCTTTCAACTCACACTTGAATGGCGGTTGGATATTGTATACGTGCGAGTTCCATTTATCGAGTGGTATGGATGTAAAAATATATATATAATGTCAAATGTTACATCAGTGTGTACAGTGATCGCTTAAGCTAGACAATCAAATAATAATCCTAAGCCCTGTAAAGGTCAAATATTTCCTGATAAATCTCTGTGTGGTCTGAAGCGGTATTCTTCTAACCCTCTTCATCTCCTTATATGTTGAACAGCCCATGTCCTCATATAAGTCGCAAAGATATTCGCGGCATGGGCGTCTTCTGGCGTTTGTTCCCTCTATTATTAGTGATTAATAAGTCAGTTATTTCCCAAACCTGCGCTATGATGGACACTAGGCAGCTGCCGTCCGTCATATCTCCGTAGTGAAGCTTCATCCTCCCTTGTCGGTGACTAGCCGGGTCTTCATAGAGATGCTGAATGCGTCCCGTGTTGAAGGTACTAGAGCGACGAATGACTCCGTGGACTTCATATCCTTTGTCCAGCAAGAATTCTGCTAAATATGATCCATCCTGGATAATTTAAAAAAAACTCAGTCGAACAGCACTTATAAACTAAAATGTTTTTCATTTAATACATTGTTTGTAGGAAACGCTTAAAAGTGTCTTTGACATACTGTTGGTAGAGAACGAAAGACGCTTATAAGCGTTCTATATCTGCTTACCTTTAGTACAGCACGAGACGCCAAAAAACAGTGTACAGATCAGAGTTGAGTTTACGGTTACTTGTGATTAGTATACAATCCTAATTAATATACTAATTAGGATCGGGGTTGATGAAAAAACCGCCCAACAACAATGTATTAATAATAAAATAAGTTTTGCACATTTTTTTTACTTTTGTACAACCTATCAAGGGGTGAACTAGAAAAATGTCAGAGAATGCACACTAGGATTTTGTATATTTATATAAAAAAATTTAAATCCTACTAAAAAATCAATATATTTCCAGATGTTGACGACACACTGATTCGGCATTAGATAACTAAGTAATTTAATGTGAAAATTCTTTTAAGTACTACATACGAAATTACTTCTCAACATATCAGTACGTTTGTACTACTCCACGGGTTAATATCAAAATTATAATTATAAAAAATAAAATTTTCAATCAACCATATTTAAAACTTTACTTCCATCTCAAACAAGAGATTCAAACATTAATCTTTTTAATAGTAATGAAATAGCATGGTAGTCATTAATGTTTCTACACTCAACCAACTCTGTATAAAATTAAGTTAGATGGCTAAATAGTTTAAAGAAAACTTCATGCCCCTGATAAATTAACCTAGAGTATGTCAAGGCTGTGAAAATTTTCAATTATATGACTTAAATTTGACACTGAATTTAAGAAAACGAATATTTTGTTAAATATATACCTATATTAAAGATTCATTTGAAGCATTAATGTTTGTTTTCGTGTATTACATGTAATGATCTAGATCTGACATAACATAAAACAGGCAAATGGTAGATAAATACAATTAATGTATTAATAAATTAAATAATAAAAAAGTACGTTACCTGACCGGTTATGCCGGTGATGAGCGCGACTTTTCTTTCAGACTCAGCATTTTTGACAGACATGACTGAATACTTCAATCAGCTAACGCTGTACGCTACCGACTGAAGAATGGGTAATAATTTCCAATAAAAAATATCACACGTCGACTGAAAACGCCACAACTGTCCGACAGTCGCTTATCAATAGGTGGTTCCGCTGATTAAACATAAACACAAAGGCGAGCAAACACCTGTCTGTTGAGACAGATGTGACTTAAAATATCATGATTTTAATTTTATATATACAAGCTTGGCCATATATTTATACAACGATGACTTTCAAACGATCGTGTTTTTATTTTTTATACATTTTGACCATTTTTTTGACAATTAACCGGCGTATCAAACGTCACTTGTTTGTCATTTATTCCATAGACTTTTAAAAAATTGCAAAGATAATAATAATAATGTATTTTGTGGGAGCTAAATCACATTTGTTTATGTTGCGACAAGGAATTAAAGTAGGTACCTACATATTATTGTTTTTTCTGAAGTAGTTCAATAAAAAATAATATTTTGGTTTGGAGTAATTTTTATAGGTAAACTGTAAAACTCAGACGATTTTGTAAATATATTTTTGTATCTTGTATCTAATGGTATTTTTTCTTCGGCAAAACATCCACAATTGAGTGATACATTGTATGTTATAAATATTACGCTGGTCTTATATTGATCAACATAAAGGTAGTGGGGTATTATTATACAGTTCTAAGAGGCGTAGGCCTAGGTTTTTATAAATCAAGGAGTGCTTAAAATTCAACTTCCAAAACAAAATTAATAATTTAACAAAATTTTATTTTAATTTCATGTATTTATATATATATATATAGATATATTTATAAATATATATATATATTTATATATTTATATATATATATATATATATATATATATATATATATATATATATATATATATATATATATATATATATATATATATATATATATATATATATACTTATATATATATATATATATATATATATATATATATATATATATATATATATATATATATATATATATATATATATATATATATATATATATATATATATATATATATATATATATATATATATATATATATATATATATATATATATATATATATATATATATATATATATATATATATATAAGGATGTATATATATATATATATAAATATATATATATATATATATATATATATATATATATATATATATATATATATATATATATATATATATATATATATATATATATATATATATATATATATATATATATATATATATATATATATATATATATATATATATATATATAAGGATGTATATATATATATATATATAAATATATATATATATATATATATATATATATATATATATATATATATATATATATATATATATATATATATATATATATATATATATATATATATATATATATATATATATATATATATATATATATATATATATATATATATATATATATATATATATATATATATATATATATATATATATATATATATATATATATATATATATATATATATATATATATATATATATATATATATATATATATATATATATATATATATATATATATATATATATATATATATATATATATATTTATATATATATATATATATACATCCTTATATATATATATATATATATATATATATATATATATATATATATATATATATATATATATATATATATATATATATATATATATATATATATATATATATTTATATATATATATATATATATATATATATATATATATATATATATATATATATATATATATATTTATATATATATATATATATATATATATATATATATATATATATATATATATATATATATATATATATATATATATATATATATATATATATATATATATATATATATATATATATATATATATATATATATATATATATATATATATATATATATATATATATATATATATATATATATATATATATATATATATATATATATATATATATATATATATATATATATATATATATATATATATATATATATATATATATATATATATATATATATATATATATATATATATATATATATATATATATATATATATATATATATATACATCCTTATGGATTAATTGAACGATAACATACAATTTGTCATACGGTGGAGAATAAAACCTGAAACTGTATTTATTAGTTTATTTTTATACGGTAGTAAAAAAACATTTTTCCAAAATATATTTGTATTTACATAAAAGTACTAAGAACATGAAACTCAACACGATATTTACAAAACTTTTTGCCAAATTTACAATACTGAGAATTTTAATATTATGTACCATGAACTTACAAAGGAAATAAAATATGTGTGTAAGAAAACGATTCACATTTCGCTTCATGTTATAAATTTTATGATAATTATTTTACATCCGTAAAATATGATAAATTGCTAGAATCATAAATAATTAATTATTATATAAATATAGATGGCATACAATAAAAATAATTTGGTGGTATAATTAACATAGAAATATAATTTCTATACCCAAAAATCCAAAACTATGCGCTACCCAAAAATGAATCTTATTTTTCAAAATGTATTTCTGTTTTAGGTTCAATTTTTTCAATCAGTATTTTTTATAAAAATATTATTGTATTAAATTAATCGCAAACATTTTGTACAGTTAATTTTTCACTCAAAAACTATGTTCAATGAAAATTTCGCCAAAGTGCATCAGAACACTCTATGTACATCAATTTAAATTCATTTGATTCGGGCTCGCTTTGTGGTTATACCTCTCAATTTTAAAAATTAAGCTTTTCTTTGTAAATACCACTTATTATCATACGACATTGTAACGTGTGTTTCGATGCACTCATCATCATCACTCATCATCATGATCAAACACTGTTGAGTGCGTCGAAACACGTATAATGCTATTTACCAAGTAAACGTAAAATTTAAAATGAATTTTCTTTGTACAAAACTATTTCGAATTTATCGTTTGGTGTACAGAAACATGAAAACCCCACGATTATTAATCGCATTAAAAAAATTGTCAGTTAATTTAACCCTTTTTAATTAACAATTTTAACCCATTTTTGGTCTTATCTGATTTACGGCACAGTAACTGGCAAAAATCTTTGTGGATCTCCTAGCTTAGGGTTTAATCTAATGTTTACTTTCGTATCTCCGTCTCCAACTTCGAGGAACGAATTCCAGTCTAACATATAATAGAAGCCATTTTTTCTAGGAGGAGGCAATTCAGCTTCTGATGGATCTTCATCTGCGGGACTAGCTCCAAAGGATTCTTCTAAGCCAGCTAAGTTAGGAGCTTCGGTGCTAGTTCCTTTAGTCTCTTTATTGGCTTTATCGTCACTGGTAGTTTTACTAGCTTCACTGCTGGATTCAGTCACTTCACTACTCTCCTCCATACTGACTGGTGATTTATCGTCATCATAATTATTGAATGATGTGGAATTAATTTCAATAATCGTCAATGGAATAATTTCAGCATCCGGTTCGATAGTCGTTGTTGACTCTTGCCTTTTCATCATTTGACTTCCCGATTCACTATCAATATAATTTATCTCTTCAATTGACATTGGGTCGGGGCCAGATCCTAAAACATCGCCAGAGTCCTTTTTACTTGCGTCTTTCTTGTTAGTTTCGGGAGACGTTTCTATAGAAGGAAGATAAGTCAAATTTCGAACACCTTTTTTCCTAGCTAATCCCATCTCCGTCAGCATACTTGCCATGTTGGCAGGATAAATGTCCGTTTCGACGAATTCAGTATTTTTCAAAAAATCGTAATTTTTACTTGGCTCTGGATTTCCGATGCTTGATAAAGGAATATACTCTTCATCGACGGATCCTAATAAACCATATTTACTCAAAATTTCATCTAAATCAACAGATTGTTTCTTGTTACCATTATTGACGTATTCATTTTTAATGGGTAATGGTTTAAAAGCCGCATACGCAGAAGTGTCTGGAGAGGTCAATAATGTTTCCTGTGGCATTTTATCATAGAATCCAGATGACTGCGATTCAAATGAACTTTTCTCGGATTTCGTATCATCTAAATATTTAAACGGTATTTCTTGTGAGACTTTTGTATCTTTGTAAGCATCCATAGATGACAGCATTTCTTCCACGTCCTGGGGAGTTAAAGGTTTAGAAGATGTCTTCAACTTATCATTTAGTTGGAATTTAAATGGGGTATCATATTGTTTACTTGATTCACTGTTGGCACTTGGAAGACTATCTTCAAAAACTTTGGGGTTGTCTGGCATTCTTTTGAACGGTACATCTTCTTCTACATTAGAAGAGCTCTGCTCGTTTTGTTTTTTCAAAGAATTCATGACTTTTTGTGCCTGGTCGTGCCAAAAATCACTTTGCACCGGATGATTACTTTTATCTGCAGCTTCTTCGTCCTTATATTTATGATTTTTCACCCTTTGGTTTATTGGCCTTCGTATTAATAAATCGAATGAGCGGTGGTTTCGTATACAAGTCTTTTACATCTTTATTTGGATTGTTTCCAGCTTTGAAAGGTAAAACTATCATGAGTGGTCGTTCTTCGGCATTTTTACTTACGCGTTCACTATTTTCTGATTTTTGTTGTTTGATTTTGTCCTCTGTTGTTATATTTGTTAACAGGGTCAAAATTTCTTTCTTCGACAGTCGAGGAAGACTGGGATTAGCGTTCAATATATTTTCTACCTGTTGTATTGTTTTTTTCACATCTATATCCGAGCTAGCTTTAGAAAAATCAGGAAGCGAAAACTGATTCAAGTAGTTATCATCATTTGACTGAATGCTTCCATCCTGATTTGTTATAATAGCTGGAGAAGCCGTTCCTTGCACAACCCATCTACTTATCATCATCACGAGAAGAAGATGCACCGACATCTGAAATAACATAAAAATACTTCGGTAAATATAAGGACCAAATGGTTACATAATTTTTTCACTTAATCATTATAATATTCACTTCGAAACAGACTATGAACCAGTATATTATCACAATAATTGGATGCAATATAGGTGCAACATTGGTGATACTTTAATTGAATGTATAATATATTAAATAAACTTAACAAGCGAAGAGTTATGTATGTTTTTAAATCGCTTTATCTACTCAGGATGCGAATTAGATTTGACATATTCAACTTATAAATGGATTATCAAAGATTCTTCTTACATTTGCAAAAATCCAAACAATCAATTATTTCATTCAAAACTTTTTATCAGTTACTCAAAAAAAACTCACAATGTAGTGAGGAACGTATTGACGTCATCGTGATTTTAGTATCTAGGTGGAAATTAAAATACCTTTAGAATATTCCATTACTTCTTTTCAGAATCCAATATCGACCGTTTAAAACTAAAAAATATTAAAGCATTTTTGGTTTGATTTATTTTGACATTTCTTTTGCTATTATTGACAACTATGTTTATTATTATTTTGATTTGATGTTATTATGCAATTCTTAATAATTAAGAAAAATTTATAAAGCGTAACGTCTTTAATTTATCATCCTCGAATATTCATTTATTGAATGATTGAATGCGCGATAGTAACCGAAGAATTTTTATTTTCTTTTATAGCGTGTCTCACATGCCATAAAAACACCCAATAAAACAATTTATAAAGATCATAGAAAATTAACGGGCATTTCAAATATATCTTCACTATTTGTGATCATTATTGGAGTAATTACAAAAAAACATAGGTACATTAAGAAAACAATATAACTATTTTTATTTTATTTATAAAAATAACTTTGAAATACTTGAAAGTGCATTTGAAATTGTACCAGCACTAGATATAATAAAAATAAAACTCGAATCTATTTCTTAAAATAAATTTGGGGAAATAATTCAGCTAAAGTATTTTTATTTTTATTTTAGAAACCATATCACCTTTGTACAAGGTTTTTTTTCATGTAACGTCGTTCCTGTACCCTTTTTCACGGATATATATTGTATTTATTTTTTTAAATTTTCAAAATCAATTAGTCAAAACAATGTTTGTGCTTACGTACTTACAATCTATATTTAGGTTAATTCGTCAAAATGATGAAATATGCTAATGTAATTAATATTTATGTAAATGATATTTTAATATATTTTTTTAATAAAAAGCTTGACATGAATTGAGTTCCGGGACCTTCTTTGTTTTTAAAAAAAGCTCTGCTTTTGTAAAATTATCCGGCGATAAAAGAAGTAATTACTCGTACAACGGTAGCAGCTTCAGAAACACTTGGAGTCCGTTATGTTTTTAAAATAAATATTATGTCAGGATGAAAGTGAGATCAAATACACCGATAATTCAATCAGCATCTCATCGCAGAGGAGAAAGTATTAAAGTTGTTTGATTTGCTCTTAAATTTTGTAATGATGTTCGCGTCATTCGTACATGGTGTGGTCTTTCGACTGAATCCTAGTTTTCTACTACTACTGCTACTATCAATATAACACTGCGTTCACGTGATACAGAGCCCTATACACCATTGGGGTGCGGATAAAGGTTTAAAGAAGAAGAAGTTTACTTCGAGTTCTTTTTTGTAAAAAACAAATATTAATTATTGATTCCGAAGCATTAACTTTCTAACAATATGGATCGACAACCGCTTTAAATACAAAGTCGATGAAAACAACTGTTGTTTTCGAAACTAGTCATGTGTAATGAAATATCGCTCACTCCTTTCAACAACTTTATACTTATATCAAAAAACTTGATTTTTCAGGAGATCGTTTTTAAAGTTTGAGAGCATAATAAAATGTTTAAAAAATTAAAAATAAATAGAATATTAAACCATTTATTGAACTTTTTACTGTGCAACAGATCTTTTTAGTTAAAACCTAAAAGTTTTTTCTCCATTTGAAAAATATTTAGTATATTTGAAAAAATAATTAAACAATACCTTTTCTTCAAAATGCAAAAAGAACACTTTCTGCCCTGTAGCGGGTAAATATTATGTTTAAAATATGCCGCTTTTGCTAGGATATAGTACATTTTCTAAGCATTCCGAAAACATGCGCAATTGAAAATTGACGATTTTTTATTTATGACGTTCTTGAAAGGAGTGAGCGATGTATGATACCATACACGGTTGCATCAGTAACTTCCGTATGGGAATCCCAGCCCTGATTTGGGAACTTTTGGGGCCAACCAACGAATACCTCGTCCGGACCTGGATGCACCTATAAACGAAACCGATAACCGGCTCGAGAGCAGGGGCGATTAGTGACGGTGGCCATGTAATCCATAGTCACAGGTCGTCGTAAGCGATAGTCCAGTCCTATTACTTGTGTACGAGTGGTTATACAGTCCAACATGATCAGGGTCAATGCTTTCTACTTGCAGATGAATTACAAATAGTGTAGATACTTAATATATCACTGCACTCCATACTGAGTGGCTACTTACAAACGTGAATCTAAAAAAAATATTATTTTTTGACATCTCAACATATATGAAGAAGAATAATAGATACAAATCACTCATTCCACTCTCATAAATTAAAATTATTACACCTTGCTCCACATAAAGGCCAAATTATGAAATATTTAGAAAATTTAGAAATCCAAAACAATCTAAATTCTAATAATAATTTATTAAATAATATTTTTTTTCAAAATTCTTCACATTTGCTTTCCATTTTTCCTTTGTTTTCAAACTCCGCCCCTTGACTAACCCCCTCCCCCTAACTTTCGCCTCTCCGTATTTATAGAAAAATTTTATATTTTATATTATAGTTATTATTTAGACCTGACGATGGAAGTTCAGCCACCGAAACTAGTAGTCTTTAACGAAACTCAAGTGGTATAAAAACAAGTGTTTCCTTAATCATTGTATGATAAAGAATATGGAATTTATGTATGAAATATTAAATCAAACACTGATTTTTTGAGTCTACTAAGATCTATTTTATTGGTAAAAAAACCACATAAAAATCAATTTTGTGACAATTGTTTCTCCTTGTTATGGTATTTTCAAACGAATGTCATTCGTTTGTTGACTCAAAAAATCAGTGTTTAATTTACAATACATAAATTAAACCTACCGGTTTTGAAAATAACCGTTTCTTTTTAAAGACTTGATAAAGAAGCGGTTAGCCATTATAATTAAGTTATTATAAAATATTTATAGTGATTTTAAAACAAAGTTACGTTTTATTTTATTTGAAACAAAACCAACAACTTTTGCAGATATTTTTTTAAAACTTTGTGTTCAAAGCGGAAAAAACAGTTATAAAAGGTATTTTTACCCGAGTTAAAGGCTAGATTTGTCTAACAAACATTTGTTTAAAAAAAAACAAAGTTAGTGCCTCAAATATAAATTATAAAAATAAAACTCATTGTGTCCTTCAACGTTTACAGCCGAAGTACCAGAGGTTGAAAAACCTACGTTTGTAGGTCGTCGATGAAATAAGTAAATCCGTATTGCTTCAAAAACCTTGCAAAAACTATCCTACAACAAACGCGATGCTGTTAGTACATTCTTGTATTAATTACTTTGTGGATTACAATGGTCTTATTTGAGGTTAAAGCCATCGTTATGCTAATAGCCCTAGGTTGTCTATAATAACACTACGGTAAAACCTCGATATAACGGACACTTAATCCGATTAAATTAGAAACAACCAAAAAAACTTCAACTGAGATACTCGCAATAACAGATCTAATTGAGCGTTCAGCAATGCTGCACGCACGTCGTTTCACGCCCGTATTTTTGGTTTTTTAGAAAATACATTGAAAAAATATTTCTAAATGTTTTTTTTATTCCTTACCTTTCTGTAACTGTTTTCTTTTCAAAACCATATATTTATTTCGAAGAAAAACTTTTTTTTGGCAATACGAAAACGTCGTTTTAAGATAAAAATTAAATTACGTTAAATGTTATCTGGGTTTAAAGAAATTTAAGTTACTATTCAACGTGTGTGGGGCCTTAATATTTATTATACATGCTTAAATTCAAGTGTCGCCGCATGGAAACAATTTTTAGCGACTGATAATCACAAATATTTTTTTTTTGTGTTTTGTATTTTTATGTATATCTAAAAACAGTGTTCATATTTTTAAAAAAATGTTTTAAACCTATTTTTATATAACGGACTTTCGGCTTTAACGGACACTCCTTCGTCCAAATTAGTCCGTTATATCAAGGTTTTACTGTACCTGATTATTTATTCATCTTATTATATAACCCACAGATGAAATTATTGTTAGACAATTAACAGAAACACTCTTGGCTGGCGTCACTCTGTAGTTGGGTAAGTAAGGGTAAGCGGCATGATGGTAAGTAACTTACCATCATACCGCTTCCCCGCAGGGGTAGGCAGAGAGGATAGAATGCCACACCACTCTGTCTTCGCAAACATTATTCGCCTCTTCTACATTCATGCATATCCTCATATATATCCGCCGATTATGTACAAAAGTGAAGCATGGAGTTGGCAAAAGAAGGATGACTGAGTGCAGTCGAAATGCGATCTCCCAAATGAATTTGCGGCAAAACGATGTATGATAAATTTTCGAATGGTGAAATGAGGAAAGAATGCAAGGCTGATAAAAGCTGTACAAATTTATGAAAGGTGTGTTCAGATAGTTTGGACATGTGTAACGAATGAGTGAAGAGGGAACAGTAAAAAAACATTTTATGAGATAAATGTAGTTGGAAATAGGAGCAGAGGAAGACATAGGAAAACTTGGCATGATCAAGTATTTCAAATACTCAAGCGTGTAGCAGGCATGTATGAGGAGATGGATGAATATGGAAGATGCGAAGATTGTTTGCAACAACAGATTGGTGTGGCGTTCTATTCTGTCTGCCTAAAAAAACCGCTCTTTTTCAAATGCTGTAATTTTTTACGGTGCTTAATTATTCATGCAATGTTTCACCCATTTGAATTCTTTTACTAAAATGTTAGCCGGATTTGATGGAAATTTATTCATTTAATTTGCGGTTTATGTATATGTACTGGGATAGTATGATAAATATGAAATGCGTGAAAATGTCGCAGTTAATGAACTGTAAATGTTTTTTTTTTATAACCTGTACAGTACATTTATTTAAAAAAATATTATAAACACATTTTTAAAAAAAATGCAGGAATCCACCAAGCCACCTTGTGTGTCTTGTCGATGGAGTTCTTTTTACATACGTTTGTTTTATTATTTTTATCTATTTTAACCTAATATACACACAAAAAAGAAAGAAAATTTTACAGTTTTCATTGAATTAACTCTTGATCATTTACCTATTTCTTTATTTATTATTACGTATTACGTAAAATACAGAAAAATTATGGTAATATAGTAATAACGTGACCTTCCTGTTCCAAGAAAGTGATTGCATCATCTTGCAACACTTTACATTGGAAACTTTCACTGTTTCGAGTTCTGCGCCCAACACAGACTTTGTAACATCAGCATAACGTGTGATGCTATCGTCATCTAGTCGTCAAATTAATAGTTTCAATGAGGAATCCGATTGGAACGTAATATAAATATTCCTCACAAAACTATTACATGGACTGGCGAAGTGGGATGATGTTTTGAAAGTCATTTGTATTTTTTTGTTAATGCCCGGTATTCGTTAAGTCGCTTTATAATACTTCAACTTTATATTTTTCAATAACTCTTTTCTTCTCAAAACCATACAATTGTTTCGATGAAAAACTTATTTTTTCAATGCAAAAACGGTGTTTAAAAAAAAAACAATTACGTAAAATGTTACCTGGATTTAGAGAAAATTAAGTTGCGATTTACGTATGTTGGGCCTTAATAAAATAGCAAGAGGAAGAAATCCTTATTAAAGTAGAGGCTTTGCGGGTTATTCCTTAAAAATAAAAATAAAATGTACGTACATATAATATATGTACTAATAATATGACTTTTCGCCCTTCATACTACAAAGTAAAGCATTGATATAAATTTTTTAATCTTTGCTGAGAATCTATTGAAAATATCATTTATTAGTGTGAAAAAAATACATGTAACACATAATTTTATAGGTTAACTACAATAACTGTACCCAGCCACGAGTGTTTTTGCCTAGAATTTGCACTCATGAATTACATGAAATTATAGTAACTTTAAACATAAAGAGTAAATCCACTCACAAATAGGCTATGAAACTTATAAAGTTGAAGCCTGAGTAGGGACATGATAAACGGGAATGAAAATATTAAAATAGTCAAGAAGCGTGCTGTCCGTCATAAGCAATGTTTAGAATTACGTGTATTGCTGTTACGTTCAACAGAATGCGTTCACATAAAAACACCTGGATCTTCGAATATAAAATTTCAAAGCAATCGATCAATATGTATAGGGGATTGAAGATTTTGAACAAAGGAACACTTATATTGTTATTTATGTGGATAAAGATAAGTTAATACATTGTTAAAATAAGATTTGTAAAAAAAATACTGTAGATTAAACAATATGAACACAATTTACTAAACATGTCCCTCTCTAAACACGAAGAGTATTCTCTATTAGAAAGGTAACTCGTTACTCAAAATTTATTTCGTTAAGTATTATATTTTGATTTTTATTATAACTTAAACACAATAATAAATGTAAAACAATACAAAAAATACAAGACAAAAGCGCTGCAACATAACTAATGATTATGTGAGAAAGTTTGCACAAGGCGGACATTTTCACAAAACGTAAAACATATATTTAATGTTCAATTTGTAAAGGGAAGCATGAATGATGGTGTATTATTCTTGTCAACCTTATAATATAAAGTGTCTGACAGGTGACTTGGTGACCAGGGTTACCACAAATAAAAAGTTTATGAATACAAAAGAAAAATACAAAATTAGGTAAAAATACAAAATATGTAGTGTATATAAGTGTGGAAATATAATAAATACTTTATCAACTGACAAAAAATCTCAAGCCAGTCTTTAAAACTGTAGCCAGATTATATAGGTGTAATATCAAAGATGAATAATGATGCAATACAGAAGGATTTTAATACGAATTTGCAGTAAATCTTACTTGAAATCATCTAAATCGTTGAAAGCGTTGAAGTCATCACTTAACTATACGTTTCTTTCATTTCAGTGAGAAGGATATTCAAAATACTTTGTGAAAAAATATCTAAGAAGTCAAAAAACATTCCTGAAGTTTTTTTTTATTATATTAATGAAAAAAATGCAACCCTGATTTTAATAGTCAATAATTTGACCGGCGGAATATAGAGTGGAGAAATTGTGCTCATCGTTGTAAAGTGTCCTCGATTCAGTCAAATTGATGTCACTGTGCGTTGGTCTGCACCTACCCGCATTTACGATGGATGATGTTTTTATGACTCGCACTGTGGTCGTCGCTACTTATTACGTGCCAACATGACCGATGAAATTGGGTAATAAACTTGGAAGTTTTATTGGATTTAGCATATTCTACGTTTAGAAAATCTTTAACTTTTGACGGACATGGTAAGCATTGCAAGAGTTCTCCAAAGAGCCAGAGCGAATAGGGAACTAATATCGAATAACAATAAAACCCGGAAAGTGTCTTATTTGGGACATGTGCTCAGAAAGGACTCCTCCAAAAGAACTACAAGTGATTATCAAGGGTAAGATCGAGGGTCGAAGAGGTGTCGGAAGAAGGCGGATCTCCTGGCTCCATAATATACACGAGTGAACAGGAGTACGGAGCGTCGAGAATCTGTTTCGGACTACCCAAAATATGGACACATTCTCACAATTGATATTCAACGTCGACACTGATATTCGATTGATATTCAACCCCCGACAAGACACGTAAAGAAGAAGAAGAGAATATTTTGAATTCTCTTAACATTCTAACAATCTACAAATCAATAATGTCATTCATCATTTTTATTTTCAAATTCTGTTATCGAGGAACATCATGCTACCATGTTGACACTAAAATGATTTAAGTTTACAAATTGATCTATCATATTACAAAGTGGTCATTTTTCTGTATTCGTTGTTTTTGTTTGTAATATTATAAATTGTCTGCCGTCGTATTGTAATAGTCAGCACGCTCGGCTACCGTACTGGATGTCCCGGGTTCGATTCTCAGTGGGGGTCAAATAAATATAAGTGATTTTTTCGCTGTAATATTTATTCAATATTACCCTGGACTGGTATCTGAAGCGGAGGGCTGATCACCTTTCCTTCATGTGTTAACGATCAAGATAATACTGCGTTTATATTATGAAGTGCCCTATGCACCATCTGGTGCGGATGAGGGTTTGAAGATGACGAATATTATAAATTATCACAGAAAAATCAAATCAAACTTACAGTTATATTGCATTACAAACATATTTCGTACATCCATTCTTGTCTGATCTCTTCTTTTACTATAAAAGATGGGAATTATCTCTATTTTATCTTTCTAAAATCTACA
Organism: Brachycentrus maculatus; assembly: GCF_059751285.1. Lineage (NCBI taxonomy): Eukaryota > Metazoa > Arthropoda > Insecta > Trichoptera > Brachycentridae > Brachycentrus > Brachycentrus maculatus. The sequence continues at coordinate 934,338 of NW_028280846.1, read as the reverse complement.
TTCTAAACACCTAATATGTAGCACAGCTCTGAGATTCGTCGCATACCAAATCACTTACAAAAGAATAATAAATCTTTATTATTTGTGGTAATAATAAATTGAATAGAATTAGTATGAAGCGTAAAGAGAAGTTCGTGAAAAATAAACGTATATAATGACGCTATGCTTTTATTTTGATCTTTATGCCTATTCGAATTGAACCAATGCATAAATAAATAATCCATTATTAATAACATATGTATATGATATGTTGTTTATATCAACATAATTTTTAGTGTTTTATTTAGCAGTAAGACATACAAAAATTGTTCACCCCTTTTACTGCTCATATACGAATGATCTAGGGAACTATCGGTTCTCAGGTTTTATGTATCGAATATTTAATTTATTTTTCTAAATTTAAATAAAACCTTTTAAGTGTTAGACTCTAAGTGTTAGACGTAAAATCAGAAGATAAGAAAAAAATATAAATTAATATTAAAACAATACCAAAAATGTTGAAAGTTAATTTGTGAAATATCTAGCTTTAAAAATCCAGAAAAATACTAAATAGTTCAACTAACGAGATTGTGTTTTAAATTTATGGAAAGGTTTAGCAAAATAGGTAAAACATAGCAGAAACAAAAAAATATGAAAAGTATACAACAATGTTATTTATAAAAATAAAATACTTATAATGTGACAAGAATATTCTGTGTAATAATATAGTTTTGCCAGGTCCAATATTTGATTATGTAGTTAATATTACCACAAAAAGTTATCTTGTCTTACATCAACTCGACTGCGTAATGTATTTATGTAAATATTAACCTTAAATAAACGAAACGGTCATAAATAATAATAGCGATTTGCAACAGTTCAAACAATTTAAATTAATATTAATTTTCTTAAGTTAAAAAAATAAAATAAAATAAAAATTTGTCAATACCACTTTTTAACACATTCTATGTGTTACGGGTGTTTTGATGCACTATATGTGATTTGATAATGTGATTTGATGATTTGATGCGCTATACATCTTATTCAAGTACCGTATAAAATTATGTGAAGGGTGGATTCTTGGGTGGGGAGTTGAATTCCTGCCTGTATTAAGCTGCCTAGGAAGTTCTCCTTCTCTGTTGTGAGAGAACACAGGAATTAATACCATTCCAGGATATAGGGAATGGTTTCATTTCCTATATCCTGTCCAAATTCAAAATATGGTAATGTGTCACACTTGATCTTAAAGAGATACACAGGCAGTGAGCAGTGATCAGACCTTAGGCGATATAACATCGAGAATGAAGATCAAGATACAGATAAGTTCCAATATATTTATTTATTGACTTGGCGTTTAATTTGTAGAACTCTATTTTAATTTATGTATTTATTTTAAATCAAACACAGATTTTTTGAGTCTACTAAGTTGTATTTTATTAACAAAAAACACATAAAAAATTATATTGTGACAATTGTTTCGCCTTGTTAGGGCATTATCAAACGAATGACATTCGTTTGATAATGCCCTAACAAGGCGAAACAATTGTCACAATATAATTTTTTATGTGTTTTTTGTTAATAAAATACAACTTAGTAGACTCAAAAAATCTGTGTTTGATTTAAAATAAATACATAAGTTCCAATAATTTGAGAAGTATTTCGGCTTGAATATTAGCTTAATATGCTCCTAGATGCTGTTTAGATTCTTCCCAATGTTTTCCCAGATCGATCATGTTTACTTTTTGATGAAGAGTTTAAGTTGGCTATCGTAGAGCGAGAATGTATTATTTTCAATTAAAAACATAATCGTTTTAAATTAATGATATCTAAGTGCATAAATTAAACTGTAAATGATCGTAATATTTACATACTTTATGAATATAGGGCACGATAAAAGTCTCATAAAAACGATATTTTTTATTAGATATTTATATGGCATTTACATGAAAATTTATTGTTAATACTTAATTTTAATATATGTATATTATAAATTACGAAACAAAATTATTGATATGAAATATGTATCAGTCCTGTTAGAAAATGTACTTCAATAACGTTTTTACTGAAGTAATTAATTAATTATATGTTATTAATTTGGACTCATAGTATAAGATCTCTACTATTTATGTACTATAAAGCAAAATCATTTTGATCTTACTTTGTCTGTTTTAATTTTACCATACCTTTTACTAATTACAGTATTTTACTAATTAGAGCATTTCATGTGACATCAAACAAAATTAAATGGGAACGTATTAAATGTATCATATGTATCAAATGTATCAAATTTGATCCATGACATTTGCCTGACCCAAAATTCACCAGTATCAATATTGATTACTCAAGGTTGTGTGACTTAAAATATGAAAATTAAATTATGTAAACATTATTTATAAGTATACAAACCAAACTTTTAACATTTTTATCACAAACTTAAAATATTTCATAAAGTAGAAAAGAAGAATTCAGAATTTTCCCATAAATTTTGTATTCGGTTATAGGTATATTTGGTAATATAAAAACCTATGGCCGAATTCTTCCAAGCCAATTTCCCCCTTTTTTTTTATTTTAAACTAGTTGTTCCCGGACATGCGTTGCTATGGCTCACCCCGGTTAAATGAATAAAAAATTACACAATGCTTGTGAATGAAACAAAAATGCGAATGAAAATATTTAAAATCATGAATAACTGCAGGAAGTAGTGTCAAGAAGCATACTGCCTGCCATAAGCATATTTTAGTTTTGCTTGTGATTCAATTACGTTCAACAGAATGCGCTGCCATTGCGGTAAAAAAATCTGCTGAAAAAAGAAACCACACGATACGAAAAAAGACCTTTATACGAATATATGTATAAAAGACGCATTTTTTTCTGAGATTATGATGTTAAAAAGTCTCAACGATATTTTTTTTGTTTTTTTTTGTTGCTTTTCATTGCTTTATTTGGCAGTCACCCAGTGAAAGAATATTTCTGCTAACGATATTATTAGATTACATTTTTACATTCATTAATAAATCGCTATAAATATGTGCATATAGCATGAAGGGCAAAGGGTTATTAAAAGGGCCGTGAATGATTTCTATACAACCTGCGAGGATTATGCAACATTATCGGGAAAAGATAAAGATGGGAATGGAATGGAAAGCTTGTGGTACACTGATAACCGCAACACTAGCTTTATGTAATCTGCAAATATAATAACAGCATGCAACTATGCAAAACCGGTAATCGAACCGTGGAAACCTCATTTGGGAAGCGAGCATGCAGTAGCTAAGTAATAATATCTCTTCCATGGTATTTATCTCGAAAATTTACCTCTATGAATTACTACAAGGGCATTAATTACATACGGAAATTACCGATTTAAGTATGTAGTGTGGATAACTTTAACTTTACTTCTGGCCTTTTGTTTCTAATGACTTTACCATTTTTAAACCAATTATCGATTCATGTGTGTCGGGTTGTGGTCCCGTGGTTAGTATCGCGGACTCTTGAGTCAGAGTTTCTGGGTTCGAACCCACCCTACTCTAATAATGAGCCGCTTAGGCCACAGAAATAGTATGAAATTTAAGTATTTTTGTAAATAATAAAAACACAAATATTATAATTCTCGTTTTTTAAAAAAGAAAAAAATATTCCCAGAAAGTTGCCGAAAAAGTATTCATTGAATATTCGTTTTTACCGCATTGAAACGTTACAACGTAATCATTCGTATGGAATTCAAGCTCAACTTAATTTTGCAGCACTTTATTTTGATTCAGCAATACGGAGTAATCATGGGAATAAAAAAAGGTTATTTTTAACAAAATTCGATAAAAAGACACATAAAATTTTGTTACAAAATGTAATACTTGTGTTTCATAACAAATATTATGAAAAACCTCCGAGTTGTCCTATGTAATATCTACGAAACATTATGTTTTAATACATGAAATAGGAATTGACAAATTATCATAAGACTACGATGAAATTCGAAAGAAAGTATCTATTTTTTTACGTTACATTTTATCGACTGAAAGTTTTTTTAATACGTAATGCACTGCATAAAAAATATTAATCACATCGATAATCGGAATGTATATTATATCAAATGTTTTTAAACTTTGTTGATACAAAAACGAAATAAAGATACATGAAATATTAAAAGATAAATAAAGACACCTAAATATATATTAAAATAATAAAATACTTCCTATGGAGCTCTATTTCAAAACACATTTAAATTCGCAATGTGTACTATGAAATTAGGATGTAATCTATTGATTAGATATTATAATAACAGGTTGTAGTAAAAAATGTTGCAATACCGATAAAATAAATGCGAAAAAGGTTTCATAATATTTGCGACAAACCTCAAAGTTGTGTCAATAATATGAAACACCGGTGTATTGATGCGCGCAAAAAGGCGTACAAATATATTGGAACAAGTTTGGAAGAAAGCATTTTACCAAATGAAAGTGTTTTTTTTATCGTGGATATTAGTTAATAATATATCGACCATGCAGAATGTTCCATCACTAAATTATTGAATGACTTCAGTATTATTATAGTCGAAAAGCAAAGTTTCAAAAATGGTTTACTGCATGAATGCTTGATATTGACCCTGGACGGATACCTGAATGGAATGGCTGATCACCTTTCCTTCATGTGTCAATAATTAGGATAACACTGTGTTTATATGATGCAGTGCCCTATGCACCATCGGGTGCGGATAAGCGTTTGAAGAAGATGATGCTTGAAATTAGTCCTAACGTAAGTGACTATTTTGTTATCTTATAAAAATTTCAAAGAAAATGTAGAAAATTAAGGTGAAATTTCATACTATTTTTCATATATTTTTTTTGACATCTCAACATAGATGAAGAAGAATATAAAAGTCTGGGCATTTACGGGGCTTACGACCGTCATAGGCTGGTTTAAGTGAATACTTTACACACGTGTAACATTCGCCAATTTTTCCATAATCTTCTTAATCTATGTTGAATTGTCAAAAAATGGTATGGAAAATAGTGTTAAATTATACCTCAATTTCCTACATTTTCTTTGAATTTTTTTTAATATATTTGGACAGACTCAAAATGTTGTAAAGTAATTAGAAATACCATTAAGAGATATATCTGATTTAAAAAATCATTCTAGATTACCTGATGGAGGTCTTTATATTGCACTTTGAAAAATCCAATTCGTAGTCCAGTGTTGTAGTTATTTTTACTAGTGTTATTAAGTACACAACGAATTAAATTAAACGGGCTTGACCAGTGTTGAAAATTTCCTCAGTCGCGTTAGTATCGAGAGTGAAAGCACTCACCTTAGCATCAGCAGAAGTGGTCGTGTCTCGGACTCGAACGGGCACTCACTCTCTCTCGCCTCACATCACTACCGAGCCGCGGAGTCTCGAGTCGACTCCTTCCTCCACCACTACCATTTCCACCTTCCATTGCCCAACTCCAGCGGAGGTCGTCCGATATCCGATTTGCCGACAATCATTTTCAAGTACGACATCGTCAAATTACTCGAGTCCACAGCCTTATCGCAACTTGTGGTTTAGTTACGCGCGGAGTTATGACGTGAAGGTATTTTGTAATTCTGACCATTCCGATCGGAAACTAGTGCGTGATAAAAGGATTTTTAGATGCAACGCAATGCGATTATGAATAAATTTAATATACAGGGACGGATCTAGTGCATAAATAAATAAATCAATAAATATATATATGTAAATATATATATATATATATATATATATATATATATATATATATATATATATATATATATATATATATATATATATATATATATATATATATATATATATATATATATATATATATATATATATATATATATATATATATATATATATATATATATATATATATATATATATATATATATATATATATATATATATATATATATATATATATATATATATATATATATATATATATATATATATATATATATATATATATATATATATATATATATATATATATATATATATATATATATATATATATATATATATATATATATACATGGATACATACACGGATGTATAAATTGTGGCATATTTTTTGTATTGTACACATGTATTGTACACGTTTTTTATAACACAGTTTCAAAATAAATTAATTGAATAATATGTTTGTTATGAAAAAAAATTAAGTATGTACATATTCATATAAACTATCTTAGATTTTTTTTGGAACGCAAACCCTAATTTTGTATGAACTTCAAACCTTGAATATACAGGGTGTCCCATAATCTAACGCATTCCTTTTAAGGGGTGTTAGGCCAGCTTATGACTCACCAAAAAAATAAAATGACCTCAGTAAAAGTGCCTTAGTTTTCGAGATATTTTCACTTTTATGAATTTTCCGAAAATTTACCCCTTAAATCAATTTTTTGAGTGCCACTTCTTCAAATTTTCATATTTTAGGATTCTAATTTATGTTTCACAATACTGAATCACTATTCTGTTGATTACAGTCCAAAATATTACTACTTCTGGTTTGTCTTGGCGAAAAAAAATATTGATGCCCAATCAATGATTAAAAAAAATCTTTAGGTAACTTTGACTTCACCCAGAGAAAAAAAATTATGACGCTAACCTGGCAAGTTATTTTAAAAAGTTGTTCAATTTATGTGATTTTCAAAACTGTATAACATTTACTATGTTTTACTTTCGTCCGCCTCCGTAGTGTAATGGTCAGCACGCTCGGCTACCGTTCTGGAGGTCCCGGGTTCGATTCCTAAGGGGGGTAAAATAAATATAAGTGATTTTTTCACTGTCATATTTATTCAATATTACCCTGGACTGGTACCTGAAGCGGAGGGCTGATCACCTTTCTTTCATGTGTAAACGATCAAGATAACGCTGCGTTTATATGACGCAGTGCCCTATGCACCATTGGGGTGCGGAAAAGGGTTTTTTTTAATGTTTTACTTTAGAAAAAAGGATATTGTTTTTTTTAATGCGAAATGAGCTCATTCTATAATTTTTTCATTTATAAGGAATTACGATGTAAACAATTGCTTTGGTTTAGTAAAGTGAAAAAACGTTAATGTCAAATTTAATTCTTTGTGTGTTTTATTGTGAAACACAAATTAGAATCCTAAAATATGACAATTTGAATACGTGGCACTCAAAAAACTGATCTAAGGGGTAGATTTTCGGAAAATTCATAAACGTGGAAATATCTCGAAAACTAAGGCACTTTTACTGAGGTCATATTCTCATTTTTTCGTAAGTCACGAGCTGGCCTAACACCCCTTAATAGGAATACCTTGGATTATATTCATATATTGACATGTGGAGTCCCCCCTACGTTGTATATCATTTGTGAGAATGTGTCTATGTATCTACAGGTTGTCCCATATATTTTTTTTTAAATAATTGGGCGTGACCTGACGACCGGCTCTATGCGTTGCCGGAAGCAAACTATGTTTTATTATTTCGAGTATGGCCTTATTAAGCCGATTTTACTTCAAGATTCGGAATAAATTTTCCATTGATTGACTTTAAATTATACGCGTCATCTAGTAAAAACAATACATAATAATTTTAAAAATAATACGTAAATTATTAACTTTTTTTTAACTCAACTTAGTCGAGTTCGGTTTAATATGAGGAAGCATTTTTATGTTTTTTACCTCATTAAGGTCGTTCGGAGTAAAACAACATAATCGCATTATAATTTTATAACAAATGTCATCATTACCTAATGTGTTCAATATGAACAATAAGGCGCCTTGGATTTATTTCTAAACTTTGTTTCTCAGTCATTATGATAGATTTATTTATTGTAGCTTTCATCCTGGATTTCTTGAATCATATTTGCTTTGAAGAATTATTCCTTAAAATATAAAATATCTAAATATGTATTATGAAATATCTAGTAATTTTATCATTTTTATCAGTTCCAACCTTTGTATCCAAACATCAATCTTTTGTCAAATTCATATCGACGATTTAAATAAAATTGGTCGTCGACTCGCATTTTTTTTACATTCTCAAGATCAAAATAAATCTTAGTTTTTTTTTATAGTATAAATGATAGTCTAGCACTTTCCGCGTAATATTACAATATTTTCAATGAAAATAAAATTTTACTTAAATAATGTTCATGAACCATGGTAATACAAAATTATTTTTATCTTTAAGATTCACTGTTTCATAAGATTTTTGTGGTTTAAAGGTCAACCAACTCAATATGATTGCATGCTATTTTTTTATATTTGCCACTTGAACCACTTTCATATGCAGTTTTTTTTAAGTACATTTAGTCACTGCTTAGAGCTTAGAATTGTTATTGAATTTTCACAGAGAATTTAAAAAAAATCAAGTTATCTAGACTAAATCATTTTTAAAGGTGATTTTAAAAAGTCAGATTTTCTGTATTTTTCAGCACCCAAAAAAATTATCGGCGAGGGAAATTTCTGCTCGATTTTTTTTTAATTTGTGAGATTTTTGAGCTTTTAAAAACCTATTTTAATTTATTTATCCGACATTTCTCGGAACATTTTCTAAATCATTCGGCCACCGATTTCTATAACAGAGAAGTGTCCCAAGGTATCGGGACTGATGGCGACCCTACACTGCAATACGTTTCGGAAGAAAGTACAATAAAACACAACATTTCATTAGGAAATTTATTATTATAATTGCCATTTGTAGACAACCATATGTAGAACACGTTGTACATAATACATAAAAAAGATTTCTTAGTTTATATTACAATCGGAATTTTCTACACGAGAGTTAGTCTTTTAATACAACTTTATCTATAACACAGCCTACATATTGTTTTCAGAACATTTTTCCCTAAAATAATTTAATTTATTAACTCTTAATATATATCGCTCACTCCTTTCAAGAACGTCATAAATCAAAAATTTATGACGTTCTTGAAGTGAGTGAGATATATATATATACATATATACATACATATATATATAAATATATATATATATATATATAAATATTTATATATATTTATATATATAAATATATATATATATATATATATATATATATATATATATATATATATATATATATATATATATATATATATAAATATTTATATATATATATATATATATATATATATATATATATATATATATATATATATATATATATATATATATATATATATATATATACATATAAATATATATATATATATATATATTACAAGAAAGCCCTTTAATAAGTTTTAAAATTGACAAACAAAATTGTGAGCAGTTTGAAAATCAGTTTTTGTATTATTATAATCTAAAAATAACTTGAAGATTTCATTGCGTTACGATAAAATCTTTGTGGGATTTGAGCCATCATACTCGTATATACATTGACAATTGGAAACTGAGATTACAATCCGAACATAATATGGACTGTTGGCAGCCAACAAAATACCAAGAGTAACAAATGGCCACTTTTCAGACACATAACTTTTTAAGATAGTCGTTTACATTACGGTATTGCACAATAAATTGCCAAGTCTTCATTCTATCTAATTATTATAAAATATTATAGCAACGTTACTACTTAATAATGTTACAATGCGAAGCCTGAAAACAAGCCATTTCCAACTATTTGACGAACAGTTGATATATACTTTTCACTATCATAGATTTGTACATTAATTTTTCACTGTCTGTACTCGTATTTTCATTAAGAAAAGTGTATACATAATATAATTGATAGCACATGTATTAATAAAATCTATTAAATATTTTAATAATAACACAAAATGGCTAATTCAAAATTGAGCAAATTTGTTGATGAGAAATGATTTTACATTTTATTATATCATTATCAAAAATATTAATTATTGTACAGTACAATCTTAGTTTAATATATGTGTATGTGTATATAAACAAGCAAAAAAAAGGGGCCATAATTTGATGAAACTTTTTCATATATATTCAAAAAGATGTAATACCTTTTCCAAAATAAAAAGTTTATGAAATCTCCTGAAAACCTACTATTTGTGTTTAATTGATTAATATCTCCGGTGATGATAAAATTGATCATTAAAAAAATGTTATTTAAATAATAGCAACAATTGAATACTTTTGGTATTAAAAATATATTTTATCGTAAACCAAATAATTTTCAAGTCAATAGAGTCAAGTACACAAAAATATGATAAATGATTCCAAAACTAAATAATACTTTAAGATAATTATATTACAAATTAATTTAATCAACCGCCATTGGGGTTGGGAGATTTCATTGCCTTAAAACATATTAATTACATAAAATAAATTAATGATTTCATTTTAAAGTAACTTGAGTGAAAACTTTGAGCAAAACTTGCAGAAAATGCGACAATGCCAAAATTGTATTACAATTGCTAATTGTATTGGATTGCTGCCTTTTGAGGTTATATTGTGTCATCATGAAGGTTGTATTGTGTCTCACTCGGATAGAATGAGATACTTGTATAGCCTGTAATATATATATTTTTTAAACATAGTTTTCGGGCGGTCTTGTTCATCAACCCCGTCTCTAATTATACTCAGATAGTCTGCCGCCCGACCCTCAGTATACTTATCACAAGTAACTTCAAACCAAATCTTTACTATGTTTTTTGGCGTCTCTCGCGCTCTACCAAAAGTAAGTAAACAGGAACGCTTATATGCATCTCCCGCTCTCTACCAACATTATATAATGACGCTTTTAAGCTTTTCCCGCAAACAATGTGTTAACGTATTTGAACTGCACAATAAATAAAAACTATGAACCCTTCGGTTTAGTAGTCACATACTAGGTTCATATTTTATATCCAGCGATGAAATATAGTATAATAATTATTTAGTGTCAAATGTGGCTTAGTGAAATACTACTAATTTTCAATACATTTTCAGTTCATGGCTTAAACTTAGATTACATGAGATATGTACAGTTAAAAAGTAGGTACTTATAATATGTATATCAATACTAGAAAGCGAAAAAGTTCATCACTTGGTTCAGGACTCTTCTAGATCAAATACACCTGGTTTTAAGTGATTCTGATTTGTTTTGATGCTTCAATCATACGATAATTATGAATCCACTTTTAAATGAAATTAGATATAAATACTGTTATCTATAGTAAAGTTCTCAAAATGGCGTTGACATTTTTTTCGCTTTCTTTCTCTAGTAGATATATTACTATGCACGAATCTTATATCTTATAACGTTTACAAGTCATAGTTTGTACAAAAATGGCAAGTCATGGCTTATATTATCAGGATATCGTATTTAGTTAGAGAAATAAATAATCAAATCGATTTGTGAAAATGTGTGGCTTTAAGAAACAAATATTTGATCAATCATTTTAATTTTAATAAGGATTGTAGAATCATTTATATTAATAATAAATAACTCAATTTCTCAAAAGCACATGATTTAGTTTTATTGTGATAAATTTTTTTAAAAGTGTACATACATAGTTTGATCGTTTTGACAAAACTGAAATGAATTTAACATAATAATAAATTGATATTTTATTATTTGTATTACATGTAATATTTGCACAGTTTAATCATAAATTGACTTTTAATATAAATTTGATTAGCTGTAAACTAAAGAAAGAAAAATATGATGTGCTTACAATATTCACAAAAAAAATAATACATTTTTACGTGATAAATATAAAGATTTAGTTTTTAAATGTTACATGTCAAGAATAAATAATCAAAATTAAGCTAGAATTAGAAAAAAATATTAAGTACGTATAGAGGACAAATGACTTACCTACTATAATTGATTTAATTCACTCAAAGGTCGGATAAATCAGTCTGAGAAATATTTCTGCTCATAAAAAGCAGTGATTTTCATGGCATTAAATAATAGCAGGTTTTAGACTTCACAATTTTGCAGAAAAATGCAGAAAACCTCATTAATTCGAATGAGTATAAATTGAATCTCCCCGTGTATCCAATATTTTCATTCAATCAATAAATAATTTTCATTAAATAAACCTAAATAATTTCATTAATTGATTCGGCAGTCACTTTGAGGTAAAATCTATCCACTTTTAGGTTGAGTTTTACTTAGTAAAATAACCCTCACTTGAAAATAGAATTACGAAAAAACAGGAAAAAATCATTACAAAAACACTGATTTTACTAACTGCTTTTGTTAACAAAAATACTGTTTATTTTGAAAATACCGACATGCATCAGTTTATATATGAATACTATTTTTTGATGATTTTTAAATTCGAGATTCAAAATATTTTCCTAATTTTAATTTTTTTAATTTCAATTTTTAATTAATGATTTTTAACCATATTGTTGTTCAAATGACACAAAAAAGCTTGGGTTGTCTAGATGAGCATTCCTTGTCTAGTGATAAAGGGGGTGTTACTTTTCAAAAACTTGTAAGTTCCTTGTCCGTGCTCTACATTCGGTTCACCCCGTAGCGATGGCATGGATTGGACTATTTACGCTAATGTCTAAAGGCACTAGTAATAAAATTTATTGAAGGACGAATTAGCAAAACAATCCTTATTAGGTTTATCAGGCACAACAGGTGAGCTTGAGAAATTTTTAGGGCACGCAATATGTGAAGTGTTAGTTCAGTGATTTCCAAAGTATGCAACGTCGGCTCTTATCAAAATGTTTGTTTGTTGTGGAAAAAGTTGGTAGTGAACACAGACTTCATATCTAAGATCAAGGGGTCGATTTCTCACTATAAAATAAATCTTTTTAAGCAGAAACGATTATCGGCGTTGGAAAAAAATACCATATGCTGATTTTGCACAGTAGATATGTTTGAGAAAAATTATATGGAAAAAATAAATGATAAACAATTTATTTTCAATGGCGTTTTGCATAAAGTTTTTGTAATGGTGATCACAACCGCAGATATATTCACGCATGTTTGTGTAAAAAAAAAACAGTACTGTATTTAAAAATGTTTACCACTGTAGCCCAGTGGTTAACACATTTGGCTACGCCACTATAGGTCTCAATTGGATTCCCAGGGGGCTAAAATAAATATAAGTGATTTATCACTCTAATATTTATTTGATCTAGCTCTCTCGGCCGGTATCTGAAGCTGGGGACTAATCACCCTGTTTTCATGTAACACTGCATCGATACGATGTAGCGCTATATGCATAAAATGGAAACCAATGTTTGAGATGAACTATTTATTGATATTAATGTTTTAAATATCCATCAAAAACAAAATGAACGGATTTAACATTAGTCAAATTAAAAAATTAAATAAATTAACAGTGTCACATAGTGCGTTAGCCTTTATCAATATATTTACAATTACAAAATAGGTACCTTCACATAATAACATATAAAGCGCGATCAAAATATAAAAACCTTGTACAAACATTCAAATACATAATACATAGGTATTTAATATTTCTGGTCAGTGAATAACATTTTGAGCTTAAATGTTCATAATCTATGAGATTCAGAACGATAGTTCTGAATCTTATAGATTATGAAAAAAACAGTTTATAAAAAACAGTCGCTTACGAAATATAAATAATAAATTATCAAATTTATAAAATACTTACTACTAAATGCGGTTAAACCTATACTTTACAAATTAGTATAAATTTTGTTAGAACTTATTTATAAAACATTACAAATTTTCCAATTAGTTACCTAATATATAATAATTTTAAATATTTACATTAAATATGTAATATTCATTGAATGGTCCACCAGAAAATGTTTTATTTGATATGCACATAGTATGAAACTGAATATTTTCTGTCAGGGCAAATGTCTCAAATCAACTGTTGCTGTGGCGCCCTTTCTCTTGGCATAACAAACAGCTCCAAGTATTTAAGATCAGTAAATCATTATTTTTATTTTATCTACAAAAAGAATGTAAAAAAAACTGATTATGTAATATCAGACATTATCACATAACATCTAAACAGACAAGAAACTGACTGTGACATTTCCGGTGAAAGATATGTATGACACACTACAATTACAAGGGTCACTCAGTTTCACTAAGGACTATGGGCGTTTGTGCACTACCCGTAATTTTACCGTCCGGCAGTCCGATTTTGAAAAATGAAAGCGACTATGACAGTTTAGCGTGATCCAATTTACGCGCAACGTGTTCACGCACTGATCAAGAGCATCCGAAGAAAGATGGACAAAAGCACAAGCCAATCCAAGCCAATCATTGTTTTAAAACGCTAACTGACGTGGCGGACGGTAAAATTTCGTGTAGTGCACAAATGCCGTATGTCTGCAAAGCAGTATTATTTTTTGATGATCTTTGATGACTCATATAAAAATAAAAAAAAAACAAAAATTAAAAGATATGATACCATAAAGAGATTTTTAATGACTGTTGCAAAAATATAATGATGCAATGTTTTATATTATCATTAAGTATTTAGCCAAATCTGTGCACCCATATGTGTGTATGTATATACAGAAGTTGTTGGGAAATGTTCAAGCATGAAAATCCTTGAGATATAATATTACATTAATATATTTGTGATATTTAACATAAATGATATAAAATAAATAAATAAAAATTACATTTTCCAACAGACCATTAAATTGTTTAAAATTTACATTCTATATTTGACACAAATCAGTAGAAATTGCTAAATATCACATCTTGATTCCACTTTTTAGGAACTCAAAATTAAATCTTGTATAACAAACAGGCACTTGCACTATTGAGGTTCATCACGTAGGTAATATATTTGTACGCGAGTGGTTTGAAATCAAACGTAGTTTTCTCTCGTGGGAACCGAATTCAACGGGTTTTGTTTTCTAAGTTCCTCTCTGCAGGAGTTGGCAACCACCATCTCGGCAGAGGACGGCGGCGTTCTCGAACAGTTGTTGTTCTGAGCGGAGATATATGACATTTCCATGTCTACATTTTCACCCTGTGTGCGGAAAGAAATATAATCAGCATTATAGTTTCATTAAGTGATTTGGCAGTCAGTTTGTGGTAATATCTACCCATTTATAATTTAAGTTTTACTTAGTGAATACCACTATTTCTCGAAATCACGCTCCTACCCCCTCTTCATCCTTCAATGTCCCAAGGACACAACTCTAAAATTTAGACTTAACTTCACATACGGTGTTTGAAAATGATGCGTTATGCATCGAAACACGCATCACTATAGATTTTAAGAAATAGTGGTATTTACCAAGTAAAACTTAAATTAAAAAAGAATTATAGTTATCTAAAACAGTGTTCCGCAAACTATTTCTATTCCCTTCAATACACCTACCAAATTAAGAAATTTCAGAGGTGCATTTTTACCATATTATGGTAACATATTATGTTTAATGTGAAATGTGAGCCCACTTCACTGAGCACAGGCAATAAAAATTTGGAGCAATTGTATTTTTTTCACAAAACTAGACTTTTTTCCGCGGCACACCAACTTATCACCACAGTACACCAGTGTGCCGCGACACACACGCGGCGGAACAATGATCTAAAACGCTAGAACTTAGAAGAAGGCGAGTGTACTAAACATACGAATATTGTCGATTTAAAGTTAAAATGAAATATAAATATGAAAACCTGCAAATTCTTAGAGTTTCACAAAGAATTCCGTATATGAAAACTGATTTGTAACAACAGTGAGAGTGTGGTAAGAGTAGGTAATAGCGGAAGTGAGACGGACCTAACCTCGGGATGCAGCGGGTTGGCCGTGATGGTGATGGCCGGTTTGCGGTCAGCGGAGGGGGGCAGGAACCCGTTGGACAGCTCCCTGCCTGCACCCGCCTCACCCTGCTTCACAGGGGCGTCACCTGGCAAAAGGAAAAATCATCATTAATAATTACAATCAGGGCTTTTTTTCTATGTAACGCAGTGGAATGGCGTTCCAGCACCTTTTTTCACGGATATTTGAAAAAAATTATTATCAAAATCAATTAGACAAAAAACAATGTTTACTTTATATAATTCATCGAAATGATAAAAAATGGTATTGTAATGAACTATTTTTTTTTTCATAATTTATATTTGAAGCGCTAACTTTGTGATTTTCCATTTTATAATTAAAATGTAACTTTGTTTTAAAATTACTATAAATATTTTATTATAACTTAATTATAATGTCTACCGGTTTCGAAGCTAACCGCTTCTTTATCAAGACTGATTAATACTATTAATCAGTATTAATCAGTCTTGATAAAGAAGCGGTTAGCTTCGAAACCGGTAGACATAATAATTAAATTATAATAAAATATTTATAGTGATTTTAAAACAAGGTTACATTTTAATTATTTAATTATATTTATTTCTCACTAAAAAGCTTGATATGTGATAAGTGAGTTCCGGGACCTTTTTTGTTCAAATAAATCCCTGATTACAATCATAGTAAAACAAAGTTATCACAATCGTGGTATGAGACATATTGTCACAATGGTACCCCTTTAACAACAATGAGACCTCGATGAGCCATTAACTAGATATCAGAAACACTTGTGGCTGTTCTACTGTATCTGTCACTAACCATTCATTTTTGTAATTTTTCATATACTTTTTCGTAGACTATGGTAAAAAATAAAAATAAAAGATAGCTATCTAAAAAAAGCCAACTGTCAAACTTGAATGGATGAAAACATAGAGAAAGTGCAAGGAGTTTTTAAAAAAAATTACTTGTTATAGGAAATTTCACTAACCATAATAAATGTATTGCATTTATTAATATTGGTTTTAAGCATATAGGGTACACAGCGATGATAATTTTATTTTTAAATGATTTCAAATGGATGAGTATATAGGATATAGAAAGCGAGGATCTGATTAATATTTTTTTTTTTTAATAAGTATATTAATTATTCATTCAAACTTTTAAAAAGAACACTTAATACCATCATATGCAAGAGTATATTTGATATTCCTCTGAGTAATAATACCCAATACACAATAGCTTTGTCCACATTTTTCAATTCATATCACAAAATCATAACATTATTGTAATTTGACAAAAAATGTAACTCCATTCTGAAAGTGTTTCTTAAGACTTTTTCTATTGTGAACAGGAAACGATTGCCACAGAATTTCTAAGCTAAATGACATTGCCTGAACAGTATGTAATCTTATCTCCAATAATTAAAAGATGTTACGAGTAATGGTCAAACCTTTTCTCTTTCTATGCACGAGGAATGCAAAGATAGCACTCCCCATCATCAGAAGTGCTCCGAGAGCACTGCCGGCTATGAGGTACACCTGGAACCCTGCGTCCGACTTGTTTCCATTCACGGAGCCCGAGGATCCAACATGAGATGTTCCAACTTCCGGGACCTTTTCTACAACTGGTACTTCTGGAATATGGCAGTAAATTAGTACAAAATAATAAATTTTGGATAATCATTTTCTAAGAAGTTTGAAAACATTTTAGGGCATAGTTTTTTAATGCACAGTTGGAATGTGTGGCACAGTAGATGTTCTTTTATTCACGTGACTCACAAACCACGTTGGTGATTTACACTTCTACACTAAAGTTTTACATCAGATATTGAAAAGTCACAAAATTGGAGATATTAGAATGTATCGATTAACACACTTAGGACAGGAAAGGTATTTCTACCCATTCGGTAGATTGATGCTAAAGGACGGGAAGGGTATTTTTACCTTCTGCGCTGGCCTCAATTCAAAGTCAGAAAAGAAGGAATTATTTAATGTTTTCTCATATAAATGTTATGCATTAATCTCTTCGTTAAGGCGTAAACCAGGGGCTCCCAACCTTTTTGTTATCTAGAGCACATTCTAAAATATCAGAAGGGTGGCGGGCACCACCTATTTTCAATCGACAGTCTGGCTCGATGCTAGACAAGTTGTGACAAGTACCGTCAGCAAAGGAACCACTCATACACACAATATTGCAAATATACGAACGTATTTAATAAACCTAGACATTAAAAAAAAAAATTATAAACAAATTAATAAAAATTATTCACATTTTTAATTCATGTTGACTGCAGACTGAGGAAACACATGACAAAAATTAGACTTCACGACTCCCCAGTATGCAGATTTTATATGGAGGATAACGAAACGCCAATCCACATTCTCCATAATTGTGACGCACTCGCTCGCAAACGAAGTCACATCCTTGGAGGACCTCTACTGGACTCCGAGAAGGTGAAGCTCTTACCACCAAGACAGGTTGTGAGTTACATGACTCACGTAGGTTTCGGGCGTGAGCTGTAGCTGGGATCTAGCATCCCTTATGTCGCGGTGATATAAGGGATGCTAGATCCCTTAACCTCAAAAAAAAATCATGTTTATGAAAAAATTCTGTCTCTGTCGAATAGTGGCGGGCACATACGAATCAGCATGGGGTTGGAAACCTCTGGTCTAAACTATTTGTACATAATTATCAAATCCTGTCGCCAGCAGTTTGCAGGCGTAAAAAAACACCCATCTGAAACGTGCTAATATTGATTTCCTTACTCAGTGTCTTCTGTGTTATGATGGCGGAGAAGTCGCTGGCGGCCGACAGGGTGAAGCTCTGCAGCTTGATCTCGTAGGGAGATCCGGGAGTGAGGTGACGTAGGAGCAGCGAGCGCGCCTTGCCCCCCTCCACCGCCGCCTTCATGTACTCCCCGGCACTAGAGGCGGGGCGGTAGTACACATAGTACCCCTCCACGGGAGTCTCCTTGCCCGTGGACGCATTGCCCGCTGGCACCTGGCAGAGAAACAATATGTCAATGTTCTCTTCTGACCCTTAACTGCAACCAGCGGTGCATAGGGCACTGCATCGAATCAATACAGTGTTGAT
This sequence comes from Brachycentrus maculatus, assembly GCF_059751285.1. NCBI lineage: Eukaryota > Metazoa > Arthropoda > Insecta > Trichoptera > Brachycentridae > Brachycentrus > Brachycentrus maculatus. Next base: position 915,604 of record NW_028280846.1, on the reverse strand, counting down.
TTGATTTTAAAAATTGTTAAGACAAAGTGATGAAATTGTAATTCAATTCAATTTATTCTATAATAATTATTAATTGTATTACAAACTAACATTTACAGCGTATATATTAAAAACATTAATTCAAAAGTAAGCAAGAAGGCTTTTTTCATTAATTGATTCGCCAGTCACTTTGTGGTAAAATCTATCCATTTTTAATTAATGTTTTACTTAGTAAATACCACTATTTCTTAAAATGTACTGTAATGCGGAATGCATCGAAACACGTGTCACAGTAGATTTTAAGAAATAGTGGTATTTACGAAGTAAAACATTAATTAAAAAAGAAGGCTTTTGTTAAAGATGTAGAAATATTTCTATAGCGGGATATCCCGCTTCAAAATACCCCCCAGACAAATTGAACAGATCAATATCTGGTAATCAGTCCAGCGCTTCAGATACCAGTTGAGGGTAAGTCCAAGGTATAGAATTATGGCACTCAATTATGTAATTGTCCACCTCTGTAGTGTAGTGGTCAGCGCGCATGGCTACCATGCTGGAGGTCCCGGGTTTGGTTCCCAAGGAGGTCAAAATAAAAATGGGTGATTTTCACTCTCATATTTATTTAATATCACCCTGGATTGGTACAAGAAGCGCAGGGCTAATCACCTCGCCTTTGTGCAATTAACAATCAAAATAACACTGCGTCAGATAAGGGTTAAATAAAAAAATAATTATAGATCTCGATAAAACAATACTCCAGACCTCCAATAGAGCTGATCATTTTGAATTTCAAGTCAAAGGTAACCCTAGCAAAATAATTGCTGAAAACGATGAATCAGGATATTAATTACCTCCCAATGGAGTTTAATTTCTGAAGAAGAAACAGCTTCAGCCCCCAGGAGCAGTGGAGCAGGCGGAGCTTTGGCAAGTCCAGTTCCACGCTTCAGTTGAAATCTATTTGAATTAGGCCCCAATTTGTTGTCGTTGTTGCTGTAAGCTGCGGCTATTCTAAATCTGAAACAATTAAGCATATATGAAAAAATTGTTGATGGAAATGGAACTATTTCAATGAGTAAGAGGCTTCACAATAAACATTACCACGAGGGTTGCCAGAGATAAGATATCTCGGAAGCAATAAAAATATGCGTATGTAGTCACAGTGTGACAACCCCGTCTGACAATGACAATTTGAAACTGGTTTAACTTCAAGAATAAAACAAAAACAAAAACAATCGATACAGGATATAATATTTGGTAAGCAAACTATAATTTAATGAACATAACAACAACAAAAAATTTAGACACCTTTGATTTTTACAAAAAATTCTTGGCCTGATGAGCACTCAGGCGTAATTTATTTGCGGCTATGAAAAGGTTAATTAAGATTAACACGTTGTCGGCGGAACACGGCATTTGCCGTTTTTTGCGGACTGTCGGTCAACTACGGGACACGGCAAATGCCGTTTTTGTCGACTGTCGGTTATCGGCGGGAAACGGCAATATACAGGTTTGTTATCAGTGTGAAATAAAACGTGTTGAAGGGAAATCTGCTACCTGGGTGCTAGGCGACAGTCTGTTGACGTTATTTGAGATGCCTTGTCCGGATTGTCTAGTGTGTCGCTTGTAAAGGCATCGCCAGAAATCTAGAGTTTTTATGCGATCTCAATCTCCAGTTTAGTTTGAGTCATTTCACGTATTGGACTATTTTTCATACCGCTCGCACTGCTTTGTTCACTGTTTGGTATTTTATTATTTGAATATATTAGCATTGTATAGGAAATGATACCTCGGAGGGAAAGACTATTTTTTAGAGTTTACAATGTTTCTAAAATTGTGAAATACGGAATACTTAATTAAAAATTATGATTATAATTTATTTTTGATGATCAAATGTCATATATGATTTCTTTGAAAATTTCAATCGAAAATATTGTTTGGTTTAGAAATTGTGTCAATTTTATGAAAGCGATATATTTTTGCGCTAATCGCGAAAAACGTCCGCTATAGGCTAGAGTCTATTGTTCGAAGCGCCCGACTACAATGTGTTAAGACTAAGATTACAAGTGGTCCCCATCAAATGGATGTCTATTCAATAACCGCTCATACTTATAACCATCATCATATGCCTAACAAACAATGTCAAATTAAATGTAACACCAAATATTTGCATCATAAGAATTAGATTCTTCATTTCATAATGTATCGCATAGTCTACCTCTAGTACCAAGTGCGCAGCTATGAGACAATATTCATAATATCAGGGACATGACATAAGTTAAGTTTTTTTTCTCTGATCAACTTGACTCACGACCTTTGCATTGTAATATACTCTAAGTACTTACTTGTAAAAGTGTTCTGGCTGAAGGCCGGTAACTTCGTACGACCGTACATGCGGTCCAATATCCATATTAGTGGTCTGCCACTGAGATCTGCCCCCATTACCCTGAAATGTATAAAACAATAAGTCATAGAATTGGAAATTAGAAGTACTGTTCACACATTAACTACCAAAAGCCGACTAATCGACTTTTCACTGCCAACTGTAAACGACCAAACACCGATCACATAGTCAATTTTTCTACCCTGCGTACTGAAAATAACTCATAATTAAGTATAACTATATCAATTTCAAATTTCAACTATTTTTTTTTTACATCCATTGTTTACTTAGTGTAATTGTTTTATTAGCATACCATAAAGTTATCAATGCTTTTAATATACAAAACACAAATTTTAATTTTAAAAATAATATTTACTAAACTAAAATTATTTAAATAAATATGAAAGATTATCAAAATTTTACATGTTGAAGATAATATTATTGCAATTGATATTAAGAGCAAAAAATACTGTATTGTGATTCATTCTAGAAATATTTCGATTTATTGAAAATATTACCTTCAACATGTAAAATTTTTACTAATATATTTTGTTTTTATTTTCAAAAATCAGTTTATAGTAAAAATCCCTTTTAAATGAATAGTTCAATTGAAATTGATATACAAAGTTATGTAAGTGTGAGAATTATTTCCAGTACATGGGGTAGAAAAACCGACTAATCAGTGTTTGGTCGTTTACGGTTGGTATAGAAAAGCCGACCAGTCGGCTTTTGGTAGTTAATGTAATAAAAATCACATAAATCAAATAATTGGTACATATTTTTTTTTCTTTCTTAAAATGCACATTTTTTACTATTACTACCAATTTGTTTGGTTATTAAGGTAAGTCTTGGAAAATCCGTTGGTAATTAATGTGTTAAGAGATATCTCTGACTTCAAAATTCATTCTAGGTTACCTGATGGAGGTCTTTATATTGCACTTTGAAGAATTCAATAGGTAGTCCGGTGTTGTGCGGTACTGACCATCGCACCATCACACTCTCATCTGTCAGGCGGGTTACATTGGGACGCGATGGAGGAATCATTACTGCAACAAACAATTCATTTTATTTTCATCAATTTATTACTATATTATCAGACAGCAATATTACTTTATTATCAAGGGTGGCCAACCCGCAGTCCACGGGCCTAGCATTTGGCTGGCTTGAATTATCAATCCATAACACTTGCGTAACATTGATCATTCTGCCCATTATTGAACATCCATATTGCGATATTTTTTTAAGCTTGTAAGTATATATGAAATGCTGCAATTAGCTGGTGTTCAGACTTCCATATTCCTTCATATAGAAAGTGAAAGTAGAGACAACATTAACATTTTATTTTCATTAATTGGTAAACGATTTATTATTCTAACTCTTATCCATACCATCGGTGCATGGGGCAATCCATCCATTTACTTTCACCCCCTTGGAATCAAACCTGGAACCTCATCTAGACAAAAATACTTATCACTACTCTATGGAAGCAGACAAGTGATGTATAGCTGTACATTGTTAATGGTATGCATTTATGAAAATAAAATAAAAAGCTACATATGTACCCAGACTTCATCCCTACAGTACACCTTAGTAAGTGATAAAGATTTGAGATGCAAATCAAACTGTAATAAAGTATGCCAGAAGGATATTTGCTATCAATACAAACATACATTTGTGTCTTATGGTATGTGCCGTTTGAGAAAACTATTTCAAAGAGTTTAATACAGTAACAACGATGAAAAAAAACAATGATAAAATATATATACCTGTTCCTTTATGATGTCCCTTAGGTCTGGAGTGTTTTCTGCCATTAGGTCCATTATTTCCTGTCCTAGAAGAACCCAGCTCACCCAGTCCTGGCTCACCTCCACCCATCTGTAAAAACTGATGACTTTAATTTTCTTGTATACTTTACTTATAATTCTGAGGAAGCCTCTCTTCCCCGTACCATTATTATAAAAGAAAAACTCAAAAAATCATTTCAAGACATCGCACAATAAAGGAATAATAACTTTCCTTAAATATAAATTAAGGAAAGTTGTATGATTCAATGTTCTTGGACTTGCCTGTAAAACATGTTGCCTGGGAATAACCCTAAGTAGGCTTACAGTGGTGTCGCTGCCTAGAAGATTCGTTGCAAAGCACTGGACTACACCGGCATGTCGTTTCTCTACTGGGTTGATCTCCAGTTCAGAATCTGGAAAGAAAGCATCAGCAATTTATTATTACCGTCAGGAATCTATGTGATATTCTAAGAGAAAGTGGGAAAGATTTTAGCATACAAAAAAAGTAACATTGGAAACCGATAGTCACGAAATAGTGTTTATGAAAGTGGTATTACACAAAGTTAATGATGAATGATAAGGAGAGTGGTACAAAAAAAGTCTTAGTGAAATATTTAAAATTAAAAATTTAAAGATTGTATTACGTCAACTCAAAATTAAAACTAAAAAAATTTGCTCCAAAAATGTTAAAATATCACGGGATCCTCTAAAATTTCACTACATTAATTAACATAGATTTTTGCAATCAACATCATCTATAACTTACCAAAAATTTTAACATTCGAATCTCCCGCTACGTCTTCTCCGTTGATCATCCAGCTGAATTTTGGAGCGGGATGTCCTCGAGCCTTCCCGCAGGATAGCCGGGCATTTCCTCCCTCCGCTGCAGTAACATCCCCCTCCCCCACCCCATTAAGAGTAACAGGAGCCTGGACTCTGAGACGTATTGATCGATCCGATTGGCCAGCGATGTTGTTGATATCACATGTGTATACACCCTGTAAAATAGTTGGCAGTGAAATAGGGTATTAGTAAATAAATTAAACTCACAAGACAATTGGCAAATCTGTAAAGAAATAAGAGAGATGTGAGAAATTCAATATATTTTCAATGCCAGGAAAACATAATTATGTAGTAAAAAAAAAATCCAATTCCCCATTATGCTTGCAGTCTATATATATCAGCAACACATATGATTTTCATACAAAATTGATAGCAATCTGAATCAGTTCCAAAAATTTACGTTTGAATACTGGGTGCTGTCAAATCATTAAACTTAATTGTGATAAGTCACATAGGAAAAATATTTATGTTATTTCACAGATTAATTAATAGTCTACTTACTGAATACCAATACAGGATTTTACAATTTTTTAAGTAGCCCCGGTCTTAACCTTAATAGGCTTATTAATGACCAGATAAAGTCTCACCTCATCTTCTGGCTGAACATCTGTGATATGAAGCAGGACCCCTTTAGGTACTGCTCGAGACGGCAGAGAAGATCCTTTCCGCCCCCAAGACAAGCGAGGTACAGGTCTCCCGAGAGCTCCGCAGGCCAGTGTCACGGAGCTCCCCGCCAACGCTACTACTTCTTCGGCCATGTCTTCCACAAATCTAGAACACATATGCAATGAGAATGTTTTGAATGGAAAACATAGAGCAATTTGTTTGATGCTTGGTGAAGGAAAATATAGGGGTTTTAGCAATAAAAGTAAGCAGGTCATGTGGCATGTATGTCTGAGGATAGATGGACGAAAAAGGTGCTTGACTGGAGGTCAAGAACAGAACGCAGAAGCGTGGGTAGGCTCCAGACAAGAAAATCCAATGACATTAAAAAAGTGGCGGGCCTGCACTGAAAAAGAGTCACATCCAATACAGAACTGTGGGAGTCTAAAAGGGAGACCTTTGTTCAATACTGCACACAAGAAGGCTGAATTAAGTAAGTAAGAAGGAAAACATACTGGAATGGGATGGAAAACTCATTAAGAATTGTCGCTTACGTTGGAGCTAGCGGAGAACCTTCCTGAGCTTCCACTATAATCCTGTGATGGTATGACATGGTTTGTCCACTGAGATTGTTGATCGCCTCGCAAGTGTAGGTGGTCTGGCCGTGCGCCTTCACTAATATGGCGCCATCTAGTTCCACCACACCATCTGACCCTCCAGATACCGGTACGCGTTCACCGTTTTGTAACCTGATGACAAAAATATACATAAGTTACCAACCGACATTGAATGTGTCTCAAATATAATGAATATAGATCACAAATCAACTGTTTAACTTTGGTTATCAAATTTTTCTCTTTAAAAATTACATATCTCTTAAAACTTCAGAAAAATTTCAGAATTGATTTCTTATCGTTCATGAACACTCTTCTTCCGTTCGTGTCGTATCAGGTCCGCCTGACGTCGACTATGACTTGAGAGTAATTGTCCTTATCTTGGGCAGCTCTAAACGGCGCCTTGAGGGTCCTGATCCCCGTCCAATCTCGTATATTCCGGAGCCAGAAGATCTGTCATCTGCCCACACCTCGTCGACCCTCTATTTTTCCTTTTATGATTAGGTCCAATAGCTCGTACTTCTCTCCTCTCAGCACATGCCCCAGATAGGACACCTTCTGGACCTTGATCATTCAAATATATTGAATTTAAGTCAATTAAGCATCACTATAATCTTACCGGTAGTACAAGACAATCGCCGGTGGCTCCGATGGAGGGGGGGGACACCGCACCAGTACAGAGGCTCCCGGGGCGGCATGCAGGTGCCGGTCTGGCAGGCGAGGAATGTCCCCCAGTTGAGCCACTGCTAGCTTAGCAGACACAGACGCCAGGGCTGACACTCCATACCAGGATATACACTATAAAAAAGGCATTTCATACATTAAAGTCCTAAGCGTCTGGCATTTATGTATAGAAAGAGAATGCAAAGAAGGAAATGACATCTTCACTGGCCAAATTCAGCTAAACAAGCTCTTTCCTTGTATCAAAGAATTATTTCTGTATACACTGTGGATAGATTTACAAAGGTTGTTACATTTGTAATTCCTCTTATCAAACATTTGAAATTGAACAACCCATCATAAGTCCGATGTAAGAAAGTAAATTGTCAGTAGTGTTTCACCAGTCCGAACTTATGGCATGGAAACAATGACTGAACAAACATTCACATCATAAGTTGAAAGTTATATAGAGAACCAACACAGCCTAGCCTAGCACAGCCTTAAAGGATTTATTTTGTAAATAAAAATAAATTTATTTGGTGGGAATCGAACCTGCGTTGCCAGTTTCGAAGTCGAGCGTCTACCCAACAACCCCACAGGGCCTGTCTAGTGCTTGGAATTACATTAGAGGTAAAAAAAATAGGCGACTGGATTTGCAGCAAACCAAAGTATCCCAAGCTCTGATCGTGGTGACGGTTCTTTTGGAAACTGAGCATTCTGCAACCGCCCCTCTGCGATCACAAATGTTACATGGGATGTAACTTAGAAAAGATACCTTGGTTGAAATAGAAATAGGCAGGCCACATCCCACGAATGACCAAGGATGCGCGGGTGAGGCTCACTATTAATGATATGGGCGGAAGGAGTGGATGGATTGCACTAGAGGTTGGCACATATATAGTCAGCATTGAGTCCTCACCCTGTAGTCGCCAGCCAGGGTGGGGTCGGCGAGGCGCACGGTGAGGCGCGAGAGGGCCGCCTTGCTGGCAACGCGCGAGGCGCCGGCGGGCGGCGCCCAACGGCCGCCGGGGGCGCGGTGCTGCCAGGCCACGCGCTCCGCCGCTATGTTGGTCTGGCACGGGAACACCACCTCGTCGCCGAGCGGCGCGGTGATCGACTCCGGGCTCTTGGTGTAGTGCGCGCCTAGACCTGCAAGAAACAAATCCACCCGATTACTACAGCATATTGTTAGGTTAGGTACGTCAGAAAGGTTAGGCCCAAGTAGCATTATTGACAAATATTTTAAAAATTATCCTTATGTTGGGGCAATCGGCTACCGTGCATGTGACCCTGAGTTTAATTCCCAAGGGGGTCAATGTAACTTTTTTCAAGGGTGTTCTCACAAACATACAATTCAATACGCCACAAGCTGCTCAAGGAGTCACACGTGTCTCCGCACACAATATTTTTTTAACACATATATTGGAATTGTTTTTTTTTAGAATATACTTATATTGAAGAAAAAAAAATACATTTTTTTAACTCCCTAATTTTTAAATAACTTTCGAAGAAAACCCTATTTTTTCAAGATAAAACCAAAAAAACGAAATGAGGAAGAAGTAAATAAGTGTAGGAATTCAACTATTGCGAAAAAAGGAAACTAACGCGTGAATTCTGTTTAATGCCTTACTCGCAATAATATGGTAGGATTCAATTAGCGTCCGGCAGCGCTGAGAGCCGGACGTAAATTCACGCCCAATTTTTTTAGAGTGCAGATTGGATTTTTTTGTTTTTAAGAATATATATTATATATCGTAGTCGTCCAGGAGAAAGTGACCAACTAACAAAACGTAAAATGTTCAGGAGGGCCATTTAAGTCACTTTCGCTTGGCAAGGAAATAAACATCAATGCAGTTAGTAATTTGTAACAAGTCAATATATTATACTTCCAAGTTTAAAATCCTTTGGGATTTGTTTCAGGGCAATATTAAGCTAGCAAGATATCAAATAGTCAATGATCACGTTTTTGTAAAAATGCGCTTGTCACTTTCTCCTGTATGATTACGATATATTGATATTTTTTTAACTCCTTACCTTTCAATGGCTCTTTTCTTTTCGAAACCATATATTTATTTTTAAGAAAAACTTAATTTTTCAATACAAAAACGGTGTTTTAAGAACAAAATTCAATTACGTCATATCGCTCACTCCTTTCAAGAACGTCATAAATCAAAAATCGTCAATTTTTAGTTGTGCATGTTTTCGGAATGCATAGAAAATGTACTATATCCCAGTAAAAGAATCTTATTTTTAACTTTATATTTACCCGCTACAGAGCAGAAAGTGTTGTTTTTGTATTTTGAAGAAAATGTATTGTTTAATTATTATTTTTAAATAAACTAAATATTTTTCAAATGGAGAAAAATCCCTCAGGTTATGCTTAAAAACATGTTGCACAGTAAGAAGTTCAATAAGTGGCTTGATATTTATTTTTAATACATAGTGTTATATTTTTAAACTTTAAAAACGTTCTCCTGAAAAATCGAGTTTTTTGATTTATGACGTTCTTGAAAGGAGTGAGCGATATGTTCCCTGGGTTGAAAAAGAAAATGACATAGTTGCGATTTATCGAATACTAGGCCTTAATCTTCTTTTCAAAACTTGAATACGAGCTAAATAATTTTTTTCTTATAACTACAAAAATATAATCTACCTGACGCGATGTTAAGCTACATCACCGACGTAAAATAAAAATAAAAACTGACATAATTAAATGTCGTCTATTCAGTTATTCTATCCTAAAGATAATAAAAATGAAATAAAAGGTACAAAGAGAATGTGTGTTAGATTTAATCAGAAATTCTTAAATAAGACGGCGCGATTGAAATGCAAATATACTTTATCTTAAAACACGGTAACTGAGGAATTTCGAATCATTAACATGAAAGACATTCGTGGAAATTTGAGTCGTGCGAAATATACTCCAGATTTACATAAAATGACTCAAAGCAAACGAGCCAGACACATATCGCTCACTCCTTTCAACAACGTCATAAATCAAAAGACTTGATTTTTCAGGAGATCGTTTTTAAAGTTTAAGAATATAATAAAATGTATTAAAAATAAATATCAAGCCACTTTTCACTGTGCAACAGGCATTTTTAGGTAAAACCTGAAGAGTTTTTCTCCATTTGAAAAATATTTAGTATATTTAAAAAAATAATTAAACAATACCTTTTCTTCAAAATGCAAAAACTACACTTTCTGCCCTGTAGCGGGTAAATATTAAGTTAAAAATATGCCGCTTTTGCTGGGATATAGTAAATTTTCTGGGCATTCCAAAACATGCACAACTGAAAATTGACGATTTTTGATATTTGACGTTGTTGAAAGGAGTGAGCGATATGTACCAACCGGTGATCAATCTTGTCGTCGCTTAGTTCCAAACCCCATCTAGGGTGGAAGACGATAAACTGGATTCATATTATTTATTGATTTGGCAATAACACTGCGGAATGATATGTTTATTATTTTTTTAATTAAACACTTGTATAATACCGTTTACTGGAGGTCCCGGGTTCGATTCCCAGGGGGGGTTTTAAATAAATACAAGTGATTTTTTCACTCTTATATTTATTCAATATTACCTTGGACTGGTACCGGAAGCGGAGGGCTGATCACCTTTCCTTCTTGTATTAACGATCAAGATAACACTGCGTTTATATGATGCAGTGCCCTATGTACCATTGGGGTGTGGATAAGGGTTTGAATGAATGAATGAATTTTATTTCATTTAATGAGTTTTATTTCATTATACACTACTAGTTTTGAAAACTACAGAGGTTTTCATCTACAGGTGAATACTAAAACTTTTACTATTCACCTGTAGATGGAAACATTTTTTAAAAATAAACTGGATTCAAATCCCAAAGAAGGCGTTAAATTTTGATGAAGTTAATAATTTTGTGTTGTTATTATTTTTCCCATTATTTTTTTTAACGTGAATTGACTAAATTTTCAATCCTCGCTTTATTCTGGGCGAGCAATTTAGATGAATATTTGAAAATCAAATACTTAAAATATTAAACTATTCATTGCTCTACGACTACTGTCATTTTCAGACAATATAATAAGGAAATTTTCTTATAAACTTTTAAACATGCACGTAATCCTTAAGTCTGAATCTTTCATTGTTTAATAAAAACTAACTTACTTTATCATATCATATCATTATCATCAAATCAACATATCGATAAATCCTACTTTTTAAAACATCACATCGATAAATAAAGCCTTAATAAACCTTTGAAAAAATTGAAAACACCCGCGCGCATAGATTACATTATAAAATATAATAAAAAAAACTTAATTATTTACTAAAAAAAAGTGATGATCTTAAAACTGGGTGTAGGATACAGGGAAAGAAAAAATTAATTTTCGTTAAGATCAAATATTAACTGTTTTTTATAAGTTCACACATTAACGGGACTTTTTAATAGAGGTAATAATGTTATGAGATAATGAGTTGGGGACGAACGTAGGAGAAGCAATTAAATAAAATAGCAACAAAACTATTCGAATGCAAATTTCACATATCGTTAAGAGGCTGAGTCAAACACTAAAATAACTTAAAATAAATAAACAATAAATGAAATTATAAAAAGGCATGACGCGGGTTTTGCGCAGACGAAGAGACCGCACGTTGATGTCTACAAATTAGAGGTTCTATAGGAGAAAATTGACCATTTCCGTCTGCTGAAATTATAATGTACGAATCGTTTCAATCACTTTCGACTGGTGCAATCCTCTAAGTTTTATTTTAACGTAAAAAATCATAGAATTACAGTACGCTCAAGCTATTATTCTTACTTCGGTAGAGTAAAGGCAAAGGGGTATATCTGTCTCAAACCAAATTTTACAGGAGAGCAAAAACAAACTTGTGAAATTAAATTTAAAAAATTGGATGGCATATGTACATATCTTAACTAAATAAGCATTGCAACTACAGCTATATCCTTTTGCCAGATTATGGAATACTCTATTTTAGACATGTTGTGGAACAAACTTAGAAAATGAAGAATTTGACAGATATACCCCTTTGCCATTACACTACCGACTTATCCTCGCATATTAAAATACGCGTCTGATCTATCTGAGAAAATCATACATTCTCTTTGGCAAAATTGCATGGCGGCCAAATTCAGGTAGGTACTTACTAATATTAAACGAAATCAATCATGGCGACATTTCAACGGACATTTATCGACGAATCAAAGACAAATATTTTAATAGAAATTTAAAAAAAAAAACTTGTTTATGGTCTCCATTCTATTTAACGATAATACGGTAATTATTTTTTGTAAAGCTAGTATTCTCTATCACCAGTCGGTCATTTAGCCCCCCCCCCCCCGTAAGCGGGTTTTTTTCATCCGGAATTCCGAATGCGCTTGCACTCTGTGCAGATTTTTGACACCACCAGATTTTAGGTTCTGATTGATCTGATCGTGTCAAGTCTCTTTCGGCCGTCCTCGTACATTCGCCACATATATTTTGTTTTTACCTTATGTTTTTTTTTTCTTATTTGTTATATTTTCTCATTTATTATATTTTCTCATTTTTTATTTGTTTATTTTAAATATCCTTCTTACCTTATGTTTTCTCATTTATTTCTTTTAAATATGCTTCTTGTGCCTATTTATTAAACCTGTTTCTTGTTTTTATATTTTAACATGTATTAGTATTAGTTTTGGTTGTTAAAAAAAATTGTTACTTTATTATTTGTGTTCCAGTCTTGTTAACCTTAATCCCATGTCCTAACATGAGAAATAGAAATCACTCACCGGGAATATTATATATATGACTTATGTATGTAATATGCTTTGAAAAATAAATAATTATATTTTCTTAGTCATGCTCTCGTTATCCATTCGCTCCGCATGTCCATACCGCCTTAAAGAACTCTTCTTAATCTTTTAAAATATTAGTCAAAGTATAATAATAGCGGGTCCGATGATTCTGAATAGGTCCTTCCATCCGCTTAAATTATGCGGCACGTATTCACTATATCACTTATACGGCAAGGGTGTCTAGTGTTTATAAACTGCCCACCTGATCCGATATTTTTCATCAATGAGATCACAATAAAAAATGGAGGATCCCAAACAAATTGCTAGTATATTTTTTGTCCGTCTATCCGAAACAAACGTGTTCATGCTGTGAAAACATATAAAATTATACGTTCTTGTTTGTAGAATTAGGATTCGGGTATGTAATCTGAATGCCACACCTTTATCATGCCATTAAAACTATTAAAGCGACCCTTTCCCGGGAAAAATAAATATACGCTTCATCTGACGTTACAACATTTTAAAAAGCTTCTTTCGTCTCACCAATAGATGTCTCTAGTGAAATTCTAGTGATTTAAGCACAATGTTTCGAAATTGGATCATATACATATACTTTGACCATTACCAAGAATTTGAGCAGTGTGGTTGTCGATCATAGGTAGAATTATTAAATGTTACAGATGTGTAAAGTGATCATTTAAAGCAGCCCATGACGGTCGTAAGCCCCGTAAATGCCCAGACTTCCATATTCTTCTGCATCTACATATGTTGAGATGTAAAAAAATTATCTGACGTTGTTATTGATGACTTGACATTTTTTCACGGCGGAAATATTCGATTCATCCTTATAACCACACGAGTCATTCGATCTTAAGATTTATTTATTTAAACATATTACATACGTAAGTCACATGTATAATATTCCCACGAGTAATTTCCATTACTCATTTTGGGACATGGGATTAAGGTTAACGAGACTGAAAAACAAATAAGAAAACACAGGGCAAAATGTAAAATATAAAGCTATAAAAGGTACAGTAAATAGGAATATAAAAAAACATAAGGAAAGAAGCACGTTTAAAGGGGAAAAATGAGGAAATATAACTAATCACTAACACAAATATCTTTCCATTAAGTATTTTTTCGACACCGAGGATGTGTTTAATCGATGAGATAAAAATATTACTAGTCATAAAACGAACTCATTAAAATGTGAAGCTTTTGAATGTTTACTATCAAAGTCTATTTTGAACAATAAATTTCCACGATGAATCAGAAAAAAACGTTATTTATGCAATATTCCAATAAGAACATAAGCGAACTTAAAGCCAATATTTCACACGAACCTAGCAGACCATTAGAGCTAATAAATTCCATAAAATTAATAGCCGGCAGTTAAAATTGTTATAGAGGTACCCGTCAAAATGAATTATTGTACCTATAATAACAAATACACAAACATAGTTTATTGTATTCTACAGAAAAGATAGTACAAAAACTATTTATTTTTGTTCGTTATGCACAAAAAGAATATGGTGTACTAATTGATGATTTATAAAATGAACATTCGGGACCCATATACTGAAAACGCAAAAAAATATTACTCCTTGTATTTAATTACATTTTCAATAAATGAAAATTTGGAAAACTTGATGAATTATCCTATTTTCTCTATGCTTTCGTTCGATCAAAAAACAATTGACTAATGGCTTCTGCTATTAGTCCAAATACTGTATATGCTATTTATTTATTTTTATTATAAACCTTGAGATGAAGTGTGCAGGTCATCAAAGTTAATATGGCGTGTATATTATATTATATTTAAAAGTATTTAAAAATGATAAAATAACAATAAAAAACAACAACAAAATAGAGAAAAATATAATGAGTATTACGAAATTACTGAACAAATAAGTAGTATATATGAGTAGTGTAGTTGTTAATCATGGGTAGAATTGGTGAATGTTACACATGTGTAAAGTGATCACTTAACCAAGCCTATGATGGTCGTAAGCCCTGTAAATGCCAAACTTCTATATTCGTCTTCATCTATGCTGAGATGTCAAAACATAATGTAAAAAACTTCTAATATGAGATAATCCAGATTTGCGAACAAGTATGGACACACTCAAAATGCTAAAAATAAAAAAAATTAATAATAATTTCTATCACTATCACCATCATGCCGTACCGCTGCAGGGGTAGGCAGAGAGGATGTACGCCACACTCGTCTGTCCTGACATACTTTCCAAGCTTCCTCTACATCCATAAATCTAGTAATACATGCCCTCCGGTTTACACAAAGAATATTAGAATTTTTTTTATTTTTTTTAAAGATACATTTTTTTATTATATCGTCGTCATACAGGAGAAAGTGACCAAGTGCATTGTTTTACAAAAACGTGATCATTGACTATTTGATATCTTACTAGCTTAATATTGCCCCGAAAAAATCCCAAAGGATTTTAATCTTGTAAGTATAATATATTGACTAGTTAAAAATGACTAACTGCATTGGTGTTTATTTTCTTGCCAAGCAATAGTGACTTAAATGGCCCTCCTGAACATTTTACGTTTTGGTAGTTAGTCACTTTCTTCTGTACGACTACGATATGTATTACGGCTCTTTAGGCATGGCCTGTGTTGGCCCGAAATACTTACATGTTAAGACAATTTTTTTATTTTTTATTTGATTATATACATTACATACAATAGATACAATAACAATTTACAGTATAAAGGTTTTACAATAAAATAATTACACCTGGACTATAATTAAATCACCTTCTACCTTGTCCCTTCCAACGAGAAGCAACCATCGACGGACACTGTTCTTAAAGACATGATCACTTCTGGAATTCTTAATGGTTTCGGGCAGCAAATTAAATATCTTTGCATTATTAATTAAATATATATGCAGAATATTGACACCACCAGATTTTTGGTTCTGATTGATTTGGACATGACAAGCCTTTCTTGGCTGTCTTTGGTCTCGCATTCACATTTGCCAAATAAACTTAGTTATGTTTTCTCTCATCATCCATTCGCTCCACATGTCCAACATATCACGTTAGCACTTAATACCTAGTATTAGCGTATTTTTGGAAGTAGAAATACAAATATCCAACTGCAACAAATATTTTTTAGCGATAAGATTTCATATTTACATAGATAGTAGGTAAATACAATATTAATAAAAAAAAAGAAAGCTGTTGGTTTCCCTTTAAAAAAAATTATAATATTATGTTTATCATTTAATATTCTGGGAATTTGAAGAAGTCGGCATCTGGGTTTCCCTGAGAACACATTTTTATCAGAAAGGAGGGGAGATAATAATGTTTGAATTCATTATTTTTTTATATAAATATTTACATCTCGTATTTATTACACGATCACCCGAATTTGTATAAGTACGTGTCATTGAATATTGATGTGTATTATGCCGAAATCACGTTATTTTAAAATAAAATTTAGGCCTGTCAATCTGATGGGGTCAGTTTTTAATTCTGTGTTTCAGTCAATTCAATAAAAGTTATCAGTAATATTCTATTATGTAATAGCCACTTATTTGATTAATGGTCAATAATTTATCTTTAATAATACAAACATATTTCAATTTTATTTTACGTCGTTTAAAAGATATTTTTCTTTTTATGTACGTACTTTTTAATCAAAAATGGAAAAAAGTTTTCAATGTCTTAATAGTATTGATAGAAGTAGGTCCCTAAGAATGCTATATTTTTTTAACATAAAAAATATTTGATAACTGTTTTAAGCGAAATATTTAAGAATATTTAACACATTTAAAAAATATATAAATTAATCAATTTGTGACCCTCACTAATTTAAACATACATATCAAAAATATTATTATGAAACAATATGTTGTTCATTGACTATAATTTTAATGTACGTTTTAAATTTTAAAAATTAAAAAATATCGATTGTGCGAGTATAAAATGTGATATTTTTCAATGGATATGGCTACGTTTGAGATACAATTTTCAATTTAAGGCCAAAAAAAGTTTTTACCCACCGTTTTTTTTACTTAGTTTTTGGGCACTTCTATAATTACGTTCTAAGCTTTTAAGAATTTAACATACTAACTGACTAAATACTAGGAGGCTTATTTATGTTTGTAATGTTACTATGCAATAATTATTTTTTAAAACTAGAAAGTAACTTATTCATATTACGCGTATTTCCTGCAGAGTACGAAATAAAGAACTAGATGTCCTTTGATACTTTCCATATTTCTTTTTTCTGAGATGCTCAGTAAACAGGTTCAGAAATGAATGAAAATATCCTTGAAATATAGCATAGCATGGCCTTAAAGAGTATTATAATGAATTGAATGAAATAAGGTTATATCGGCTCGAGTAGGTATAACTACCTGACTGTGCGAAGGGCGGGAGGATGGCCAAGATGAGGAGGGGTAGGAGCCGGGCGCGGGACATCTTCCTCAGCCCATTCCTGTCTGAAAATAATAAAAAAATAATTAAAATTTATAAAAAAATCAAAATATATAAAATAAAAAAATAGTTAAAATTGATTTAAAGCATATGTTATAAAAAAATAACACAAAGTATAATAAAGGAAAAAAAAAAACAAGAAATTAGAGTGGAGATAACGTACAACAAATAACATAGTGTAAAAACATTGAAATATTTTTTCATAAATTAATTCGGCAGTCACTTTGCGGTAAAATCTGTCCATTTTGAATTTAAGTTTTACTTAGTAAATAACACTTTAATATCTATTGTGACACTTGTAACACGGAATGCACCGGAAAACGTGTCAAATAGATTTTAAGAAATAGTGGTATTAACTAAGTGAAACTTAAATTAAAAACAATTAAAGTATCGAAAATGTTCTAAAATAGAAAAGGTCTCTTAATCCCGGGAAAACCACAAGACTAGCGGGATCTCGGAATTATATTCTTCGCTCACACTTCCCTAAATTTAATCGTAATATAATCACGTAAAAATATGGATAGCAATGTCATCCAGTCATTGCAGTGGTATTAAAAATGAAGAAATACGTCAGTAAGTTTCTAACAGATAGAAGAAGTTCGGTTTATACGTATATTTATTGTATGGGTTACATTAATGTTGCAAGAATAAGAAACTTAAAGGTCCAAACAATACGAATACCGAACGTTTATTCAGTAATTTTATATCCCTTCAATTTGAGTTCTTGTCCGAGCATAATGAAACGGAATTCCGGGCCGAAGAATTCTCCGAAGAAAGGGACCCCGGATTGCTCGACTCGCCGTAACTAAAACTAAAAGCATTCCCATCTCTATCTCGAAATAAATTTCCCTAATGACCCCAACTGCTACGTGTCACATCCGGCAAGGTGACATTTTCCATTAACGTCTTTTACTTTTTCTCCATTTTCACGAGATGGCGCGGGAAAGATTTGTAAAATTCTGGCGCCGCTCGTCCCATTAAAATAAACATATCATCTATTCGACAGAAAACATAAATACTCGAAACGTATTATTTTAATACATTATATATCCGAATAATACGTAAATTAGTCAAATGGACGATCATTAGAGCCGAATTATCGTGGCAGAAAATGCGCCATTTGATTCGGCTTTCTGACAGACGACATTTTGAAAATATTTTCTCACAAAAATTCGCGGTAGAGATAAACATTAAATACACAAATACAAAAAACTCGTTGTTGGAGAAGTTGCCTACGTGACATTCGGGACATTTCGCATCATCCGGGAGTATTTTTATACGTATTTATCTGTATTGACACATAAATAATTGAAATTGTGTATGAATTTACGGCAAATAATAACGTGGGATCGCATTATTTCGAACTGTCACGCGTCTCGACGCGGCGCCCGGGGCCGAACAAAATATTGACCAATATCAATAAACTCCATTTATGTCGCATTGCCATTACTTTTTTTATGATTTAAATCGTTATTTTATAGACAGTGCAATATTTGGAACACATACCTGGCTGATAAACAAACCGGCCGTTTAACAACTTCGTAATAAAACTCGGATACAGCGATAGATTAAGAAACTATTAAAATAGTATGATTAACACTTATGAAACACTTAGCTCAACCATTTTATAGCACTTTAAATGTATCGAGATGAAGTCGCTTGATATATTCGGTAACTTAAGTATATCGCTTTCTGAATCGACCCGAAATCGACAATTTTAGAAAGACCGTAATAAAAATAAGATAATCCGAGAGGAATTTGTACGTTTATAAGATTATGGAGATAAAAAGTGTCATAAATAGTTATCTAAACATTTTTTTGCCTGGTAATATTCAATATCTATGCGTGGTAATTGACGAAAATGCTGTTCATTGGACACGACTCTACACATTTATTCTAAATTACCAATAAATAAACTATGATTATTGCGTAATTCTGTTGAGAGCATCATACAAACACGTATTTTTACGGACAACGTAGAACTGGGAATTTTAATATAATGATTTAGGAATATTACCGATACACATTTTAAAAAAATTAACACCAAAAACTTAACCTGGAAAAAATACAAACTGAGAAAAAAATTCTATCAAATAAATCGGGTAACCGAAAAAGTAACAGTTGCCCACTAGACACATCTTTATGTTGGAAATAATTTATTTTACCAATATTACTATTATTTTTTAATTAATTATTATTGATTACTATTGATTATTATTTATTACTAAAATCCGCTGAAATGCGAATGCTTAGAGATGGTCAGTGTCCCTTAGATTCAAAATAAAGAGCTCACGCATTCGTGGAAGCCTGGGCGTAACAGACATAATAAATAGGAAGGTAGGGGAAAGAAAATTGAGATGATACGGGCATATAGGACACAGAGAACCCGAGCATGTCGCAAACCAGGCAATAGCAATGGATATTTGTCGAAAGATATCTAGTGGAATACCAAAAAATTCATGGATGCTGCTAAGAGAGAACATGGTTCCAAGACACGGCCTAGGTGACGTTGTCCATGACAGAAGGACCTACAACCTGAGAATGAGGAGAGCTGACTCCAGCAGTCCACAAAGACGATAAGTTGGGATGTAGTCAGGCAGAAGAAGACTTTTTTATATATCAGACAATGCGTTATTCACCCTACGGATGAGATGTGAATATTAAAGGTGTCTCAACTTGATATGATACATCTATCTTTACTCTTATACCAGGTCGCAAGCCCTGGGATGCTCAGACTTCCATCTTCTTTCATACAAAGAGGAACGATACATGTTTCATATCATGTTAAGACGTATAATAACTTATTTTACAATACAAAAATATTAATATATAACTAGCAGAAAAAAATCGGTACCAACCGAGACCCTTCGAACCAACTTTGATAGGCCCTGTAATGAATGCATGCAAATCCAAACAAAGGATCTCAATTTGGGCCGGTTTACTCTTTTTGGTATAATGTTTCAGTCTTGTTATATTGTATATAAACCTAAAAAAGATAATTCAATAAGCTGACCAAATTTAAATCGTCTCATTTGGATATTTTGGTACTAATTTGTAAGGGTGGGTTAATTATTCAGAGTGGTCTAAAAACGCACAAAGAATTACTTTTTTAATTTATAAAAAAGATTTTTCATGTACCGCACATCAAAACAAGGCATATCAGTTTATGTTAATAGAGACCCTACTACAAAACATATCATTTTAATTCTTATTAATTGCATTCCATACAAAAAATGGCAGCAGACAGAAACGAAGCGACGCCGACGTCTGTATTTTTTATTGCACTATTATTAACGAAATCGCTGAACAAGTACGCTCGGAGAATAATATTATGTATATTTCTAACCTAAATATGTTAAACACGTACGGCCGGAACAAGTGTGTAAACTCGAGGCAATGTAAAATAGCAGTATTAACATAAATTAAGAAAACGTATCACAGCCTAAAGCATCTGTCAACTGGGAGTGAGGATGTGGTCGTGTGTCGTGTCGTCTGTACACGCGGGAGGAGATGGTGGTAGTGTTAACAGAAGGCTGAGATGATTGACTGTGAAAAGAAATAAGTAAAGAAGTAAAAGAAGTTAGTCCGCCACGTGCCGAGTTAATAGAGATATTAAACTCTCAGTTCAGAGAGGGAATTTAAGGAATTAATCATACGAAGCGGGATTCTTTGACGTTATAGCGTGTCTAAAGCCAACAGAATAAATCATATCTGTACATGAAAGTGACTTATCACAACGTTCATTTTTTGCAAATTTGGTGTTTGCATCTTATCAACATGGAACTATATTTATTGTAACTGCAGAGACAGTTGGTAGAATTCCATTTTGAATTGTTGGGTAATATATCCAAAATTAAACACGTTTATAGAATTGAATTATACTTTTATTTGCATATACTTTTATGATAATAAGAAACGCGTTTTGTCTTATTAAGACATTATCAAACACAGTTCAAACACAGTATCACAACACAATATCAAAACACAGTATCAAACACAGTATCAAACACAGTATCACAGTTCACATTATCAGTTTGATAATGTCTCAATAAGACAAAACGCGTTACATATTATCATATACTTATGTATATGTAAATAAAGTAGAATTCAATCCAATAAACGTGTTTAATTTTGGATATATTACCCAACAATGGAACTATATACCATAATACACAAATGACTATTATAATGATTTTGGTGAATTTAATATGAACTTGACTACACTGATGAAGTTTAATTTTATTTTTATAGTTAACTAAATTGGCTTGAGAGAAATTAGTCGTATTTCAATTAAATCCCACGGGAAACATTGATTGTATATTCGTCCGTTTCTCACAAATAAATAAGGGATAATCGATGTTTAATTTAACTATTACGTCTAGAAAATATCAAAACAAGGTACACTATTAAAAAAAAACTTCATGTGCAATCCTAGGTAATCATCAGACATGGTAATTACCGATTACCTTGGTCCACTGTTAGGTATATGATCCATAGATTGCCAAATTAACTTTTTGACAAATTGACTTTCTAAGGGGTAACTCGCAAACTTTAAGTTCAGAACACTCGACTTTTTTTTAGAATATGTATTGTTTTTTATATTTTTTATTTAACTCCTTACCTTTTAATACATTTTTTTTCTTTTCAGGCACAAAAATTTATTACGAAAAAAAACAAAATTTTCAATACAAAAACGGTATTTAAAAAAAAAAACAATTTCGTCAAATGTTACCTGGGTTTAAAGAAAAGTAAGTTGCGATTTATCGTATATTGGGCTTTAATTTTAATTTTATCGGGTCAATTTCTCGGTTAGTTTTATAGCAGCCGTGGGATTCTTTTGGATTTTTTTTTAAATACGCAACGACTTCAATTTCATTCAGCGGTCTGTGAATAACTATGTTATCTGTTTATCATTTGTCCGTCTCTGGAGCCGCAAGTCGTTTATTAACTCCAAGAAACGACACAGCGGCGGTGTGTCGTGCGTGCTGACGCTAACGGTATGTCACAAAATGTCAAAATAAACTAAACTCACGCACGCCTTACTTTCCAGTGTCGGAAGATACGAGAAATTGTCATATAATCACGACAATATTACAATAAATTTTGCAAAAAACACTGATCATGCTAAAAAAATTATTGTACCATGCAAATGCATTAAAATCAAAACATGGAACTGAAATACTACGAAAACATCATAAGCAGTGAGAAATACCAAGTTATCCAGTTGATTTATAATTTAATTAATAAAGGATTTCCAAATTTCAAATCGCACTCTCATTAGGGAAAATGCCAGTATTGTCATTTAGGCGGGATAATCGATAGCCCGCGACTAAATTTTCATTAAATCCAGGTAACATTTAGCGTTATTGAATTTTATGCTTAAAACACCGTTTTTGTAAAAAAATATCTTTGAAATAAATACATAGTTTTGAAAAGAAAACAGTTATTCAACGACAAGGAATTAAAAATAATATTAAACATATTCTTTCAATACACATTTACTCTAAGCAAAGTAAAATTCCGATATCCTGTATATTCTCTGAAAAATGAGCTTGAAGAAACGTCCAGCCCTCAGCGCGACCGAACGCGTTGTGATTTGAACGCTTGAGATCTCGAACTTAACTTGACTTGAAGTTATCCCCGAACCTAATCTTCTCATTTTCCAAGTGTTTCTTTTTCTTTGTAAATTGAATGCATTGAGCAATTTATTATAACATGGAAATGTTTTAGTGACTGCTGCCCAACACAACAAGTTTTGCTAAGTTTATAATTATAATAACAACTTTTATTGAAAAATAACATGAAAAAAATTAAGAAGTTATTTTGATAAACAATATTATCAGTCGTCATTAGTCTTGATATTACCTGGTGTTGATGGTCGAACAGGAGACGAATCATTTATTTTATCAGGAGCTTATCAACGCATTAAAAAATAATGCGATCGCTTTCAATGACCGACCGTAAGCTCAAATAACAAAAACAGACATTTAGGAATTCCGGAATTGACTTCACAACGCTAACACAACTCCAGACTGTGGATTTCACATATCACTCACTCCTTTCAACAATGTCATATATTTAAAAAAAAGATTTTTCAGGAGACCGTTTTTAAAGTTTAAAAATATAATGAAATCCATTAAAAATAAATATCAAGCTACTTATTTAACTTTTTACTGTGGAACAGATCTTTTTAGGTAAAACCTGAATGTTTTTTCTCCATTCGAAAAATATTTAGTATATTTAAAAAATAATTAAACAATACCATTTCTTCAAAATGCAAAAACAACACTTACTGCCCTGTATTGGGTAAATATTAAGTTAAAAATATGCCGCTTTTGCTGGGATATAGTACATTTTCTGGGCATTCCGAAAACATGCACAGCTGATAATTGACTTTTTTTATTTACGTCGTTGTTGAAAGGAGTGAGCGATATCCGAGTACAATTGGGTACTTACTCATTGTTTGTGTGAAGAGAACAATAGATTCTCGGGTTGGCAATATTATAAGTCGTTGTTATCGCTACACTTTGGCACAACGCGTGTTTGTACAATAACTGCAAGATATTTATTAGTTAATTATAAACAAGTGTTATTTTAAAACGTAAGCAAAGTGAGAGCGTAAGTATACACGCATTGAGGAATAGTGCAATTTACGGAGTGTATTCAAAGAGACCCATTTAGATTTTTGAAAACAAAATATTTATTTAACCCATTTAAACGGTACCAAAAGCTATCAAGTATTTATTTAAATATTGTGCTTGAGCTTATTGATTTCTTTTGTGTACAAATTATTAAAAAAAAACATTTGACGAACGGAGGCTTAAAAAAAGGTATTTAAATAAATAAAAATGTAAATGTTCATTTATTGAAAATCTTCATTATTTTATTCACCGATTGCTTTGAAATTTTAACACATCATTGCATTCGAATACGCTCGTGAACGTAACATAGTAACTCGCGCAATAGTAAATATTACTCATGGCGGACAACATGCTTTTAGACAATGCTGTTACGGTTGCATTGTTGTTTCATAGATTACTATTATAATATTTTTATTGCTTCTCATTATGAGATTAAGCGTATTAGAAATGTGTGCTTTCTCATTTTTCCTTTTAACCATACTGAGCCATAGCAACGCGTGGTTGGGTGGAGCTTATTTTAAATAAAATAATTGTCTTTTTAGCTTAAATTTTAATGTAGAACAAAATTCTATCAAAAATATGCTCTTTTTACATACATTGTCTTATTTCAACAATCAAGCACCAATATAAATTAAGAAGTTTTTAAGTTTAATATTTTTTGTTGGTATTTTTTATAAAGGGCGTTTTCAATTCTAGACCTGACCCAGAAGTCTATCGGATCAAAATCACGAGAAAGAATGGGAGCATCGAGTAATTGCTTTGGCAAAAACAATATTTATATTACAATGTTTTAGGCAGATATATCTCACGGAATAACGGATTATATTATTTCCGGGAGGTCTAATGAAATTCTTAGAATAATGATGATTATTCCCTATATATATTACATCCATTCATACAACTTGATTACTGACATTCACACAAAGTAAAAAAATATTTGCATTATATTTTACCTATTAAGGTCATTCGGAGGTTGAATGCTACTTCATTTTAATTTATTCGACACTAATATTTCAAACCGGGCCAATTCATACTTCATTACATGGAATTGTGTAGTACATATAAGATTGAATAAATGTATTACAAAGAAGACGTATTGAATGAAATACAATATAAAAATAAGCTTTATTAAAAATCATTTTGAAAGAATTTTTCTAAAGTTAGATATTCATTCACGAGTAAAAATTATGTGGTCGTAATTTTTACTCGTGAATGAATATCTAACTTTAGAAAAATAAAACTTCTATGTAAATTGTAAATTGAATCATTTATCAGAAAAAATGTGTTAAAAAATATGCTGAATTAAAAGTAAAACCTTTTTCAGTGAAACATAATAAAAAATAAATAATACAATAATAAAAAATATCAAGACTCCAAAATACTTTACCGTTTTCTTTTATTAAACTTCAGTTGAGAAACTCCCATATGTAACTAATTAATTTATTTATATTTTAATCCGCGGATAAACGCTATTTTGAGTAAAAAAAAACATTTTATTGACTTCAAAGTACATCATTTTCAATTTATCATATACATAATCCGAGTCGAGATAAGTAAAATAAAGATGTTAAAATAGAAATACAACAAACAATGTATCTTAAATAAATAAATCACTATTTTTAGCTAATCGTAAATCTATTTTAATATAAAAATTATTATCCGAAATTTATTGAAAAGTTTGTCAAGAATAAATTAAAATCTACATAAAATTCTATGTAATTAATCGTTTAAATTACAAATTTACAATAATTTAATGTCTACTCATTGGTCTACTTTGGTACCTGTCTAGAGGCATAAAATGAAAAAAATATTTATAATTTATAGCACTGTTTAATCTATAATTTAAAAATATTAATAAAAAAGTATGTTTTCTAGTTATTAAACTATTAAGTAACACAATAAATTTGACCAGAAAAAAATATTATTTTGATTTTTTTTTGTGTTTTCCCGAGCGTTAATTCGTGTACATTTTGCAGATAATGAAGAGAGGTCATTCATTTAAACTGCTGAAAAGACAAACAATATTTTTGGGTGGTCCGGGGAAGGAGTTGAGGGTCAGGAAAATATTCCGATTTATATATATATATATATATATATATATATATATATATATATATATATATATATATATATATATATATATATATAAATATATTCACGGAAACAGTTTTACATAGGAGTAAAAATATCTCTTCGTAAACCTCGTGTTCAGAAACTTAGTCGCACATTAATGACACTTTTATTCTCAAGTAACTGTTATTAATATTAAATTAATTTTCGCAATTAATATTGAATTTTTAGATACCTTTTTTTGGCTTTTACAGAATGTGCAAAATATATGTTAAAAACTCGATTCCATTATGCAAAAGTTTTACAAAAAAGTTTTTTGTTTGTTATTAAAATATCGTAAAATTATTACTGCACATGTTATCACTATTACTTAAGTACATACATAGAAATGTATAGCTATATAAGGACCCTCAGTCCATCCAAAATATAATAAAAAGACGAAACCATTGTCACAAATTTTATTTTTGTGTGTTTTTAATAATAAAATGGAATTAAGTAGACTGCAAAAATCATCGTTCGCTTTTAATATTCAATATATAAAGTTTTCATAATTTTATAAAATAAAACAACTCTATTTTAACCCCTTTTTATTGTTACACTTTAAGTAAATAATAAAAAGTGGTGAAAACAAAGTTGTTTTATTTTAAAAAGTTTATAAAATGTGTAACAAAGGATCTGCGAAAAACATTCAAGAAATGTTTTTATAATTGTTTAAAACACAAAAGCACATCCCTGATTAGTGTTGTAGCGATAATTCAATCAGCGAGGTAGTAAAAGCATTGTGAATTATGTCAGCAGTGGAGACATGATAACTATTTATATTGTGTACACACTGCAAATTGGGTCAGTTAAAATTTCGAGTACGTCCATGTAAGTCATGATAGTAAAATATTATATGAATCAATTATTTATAAACACTGATAAGGGTAACTTCATAATAGAGACAAATTGAAGATAATGTCTACATAATCAAATGTCATAATAAACATATTTTTTGTCAATTCCACATTATCTTTATTATAAGAAGATTAAATGAGCAACTCCTAAGAACAATAATAAAAACATGTTTTTATATAAAACTATCAATTAATTAGGAAATTTAAACTTCAAAGCGATGTTAAATTTAAAATATTAGTTTTTTTTTAATTATAAATCATGGAGACATACTATTGTAATATATGTATACATATATTCTTTATAGGTAAACCACATTCTAACAGTCTACCAGACACGGTTTTAGCTGAAAATTGTTAAAATGTGAAAATGCTAGCAGATTGCACATTGCTATTGCTATTGTAAGAGCAATTGACATCAATATTTTTTAACAAAAATTTGAATTTTGAATATTGCGAATAAAAAAACCGATTTAAAAATTAGTTTAAAACCACTAAAAAATGATATTTTCAGTCGTTTCTTTAAGTAAAATAATTATGGAAAAATCTTAAATACATTTCACGAAGGTTTCTGCTAATAAAAAAATTTACTATAATAATTTCTACCATAGACGTAGCACGGGGATGATGTTTTCGATTGAAGCAAAAACGTCTAAAATTCTAGTAGTGTGGTTGTCAATCATGGGCAGAATGGTGAATGTTACACAGTGTATGATGGAATAACTTAAACCACCCGATGACACGTCGTAAGCCCTATGAAAGTTGTGTTAGAGTGGGCTTGAACCTTAAAACTCTAGTAAGTCCTGTAAATTTACACACTAATTTCAAATTTCGGATTTGTTTTTACAATTGATAACTTACAAAACAATATTGTAAATGAAACCAATAAAATTCAAGCCTGTTTGTTTTAAATGGGTTAATTTACCGAGAGAAAAAAAACAAGAATCAAGCGGTACAATTAACGACTTCGGAGAAGATAAATATTTCCCGCGTTGACGCGAAGAATTTTATTCGATTATTTATATTTTTTGGCTAGTGTAATTTAGAAGTCAGAAAAGAAAAAATCATTTAAAATCTAGGGAAACACATGTTACAATATTATGTATTTATGCAATGACGTCCGTTATGATAAATAGATTTCTATGCATTTTCTCTGTTATATTTCATATTCTATTTTCGCGGAACAAAATGCGGTGCCAGATATCTTTCTCGATTGTCAAATTTTAGACAATACACTCATAAATTGAAATATATGGCGCATCAAATAAATTTTAATTATGACCCATCTTTCCTCCGCGGCCCGAAAATATTTCCTCAGTTTATTTTTGGCTAAAATACCATTTCAGAATTTTAGATATGCCAATGCACATACACAAAAATATAAAAAAAATCATAAATAAAAAACGGAAAATAAATTATACGTCGTGAATGCTATGAGAACCGTTAGGTCTTAATGGTTTATTCAATTTAGTTATTAATCTACAACATTTTGAGTGTGTCCAAATACTTGTTCGCAAAATCTGGATTATCTCCATTTTTGATTTTGGATAATCCAGATCTCCAATTTTGGATAATCCAGATTTTGTGAACAAGTATTTGGACACACTCAAAATGTTGTAAATAAATTATCTGGTCAAATTATAAGCTTAAATAATAAAAATGAAAATGGTATTTTCTGGCGTTTCTCATGTGTGTGATTATAATCCAGGATTCGGACCTCACATACTAATATAAAAGTTTCTGCTTAATAAAAACCTTCTTTACATCTCACCGATAGATGTCTCTAGTGAAGTTCTAGTGATTCAAGAACAAGGTTTCTAAATAGGTTCATATATTTAGAACTTCCAAGAATTTGAGTAGTGTGGTTGTCAATAATGGGTAGAATTGGTGAATGTTACACGTGTGTAAAGTGATCACTTAAACCAGCCCATGACGGTCGTCAGCCCCGTAAATGTCCAGACCTCCATATACTTCTTCATCTTTGATGAGATGTCAAAAAATAATAGTTATTTATCTTATACATAAACGCGTAATATTATTTACCGTACAGTATTAGTAATGTAACATACATTTTATGATATAATTCTAAACAAAATCCATTATTAATTTGCAGTCAACTCGGTAAAATATTGATAATAATAAACAAAATTATTTGAATGATAATGTCGGCATTTACTTTGTGACACTTCGTAATTGAAGAAGGATCAAAGCAGACTGAATGCAGTCGAAATGCGATCGCTCAGACGAATGTGCGGCAAAACGATGTATGACAGATATTCGAATAGTGAAATAAGGAAAGAACGCAAGGCTGAGATAAGCATTATCGATAAAATTAAGAAAGGCGTGTTGAGATGGTGTGTTGAGATAGGAAATGTGGAACGTATGAAAAGACAGGGTGGTATGGCATTCTATTCTCTCTGCCTACCCTAGTGTATAAGCGGCGTGACGGTTAGTTAGTTAATGTTTATATAAGTAAACAAATATATATCATTCTAATTTACTTTCAATTTGAAGTAACGGACTCGAACATATTAAATTATAATATTCTAGATCGAATCATTTTATAAATGTAAGCAATTAATTACCTTCCAATTATTTTTTAAAAATATATTAATAACATTTTATCAATCAGTCATACGTAATGGTAGAAGTATTTGATTTTTACAGATGTGCGCACATCAAATTGCGAGATGGTTAAGTTTTATGATTAGGCAAATAGAATAAATTAAAACCAATGAATAATATTAGATTAACCGAATTCATAAAGCACGGTTTCTTCTCTTAGGAAATAATTATTGAACTTAAACACGTTCATTCCATTTGGGTGGGCTGGTGGGAAATAATCGACCGGCCGGTGTTATCCAGAAAGGAACCAATCCACAACGAAAAAATATTTTAAAAATATAAACTTCAAAGTTTGAAAAAACAAGTTTTTCTTCTTAATAAATATTATAAACGGTTTTGAAAAGAAAATAGTTATTGAAAGATAAGGAGTTTAAAAAATATATATTAATATTTTTTCAGTGCATATTCTTAAAAACAACAAAAATACAATGTTTAAAAAAAATATTGGGCGTGACCAGACGACCGGCTCTATGCATTGCCGGAAGACATAGTTTTATTATTGCATGTTTGGATTTAATTGTATGTTTTGGATACTGAAAATAGAAAATAGGAATGAATATAATTTTTTCTTTTAATTTTTTTTTGGCATTTAGTAACTATAATGCATGGGGTGAACCATGCATATAAATCGATTACTGATTATATGTAACTACATACTACATATATTTATTAAATAAATAAATTCAAACTTTGTTTTCAATCACTTTTATTTTTGATACTTTTGTTCCATCCTGTTTCGATAAGCACGTTGTCATCTTCAGGGATGGATACGTACTAAACTTAAAACAGAGAAATATTCATAGTTAGGTGAGGAGGTACTTCAACTATCACGACATTTTTCTGCAGGAAAAAATATTGAAAATTATAGATTATACTTTCAACGTTTGTAATTTACAGTAAAAGTAATGATTACATACTTATTATGTTGTGCACAATCATATTTTGAAACAACCTATGACAATTTTGAATTAAAATACGTTGTTGATATTATAGTTTTAACTACAAAAAAATCCCATACTGTGCATATTTTTACAATGATTAAAGAAAACACTTGTTTTATACCACTTGAGTTAATATTTTTACTTGCATATTTTTATCGATTTTATGTACTGGTTCACTTTTGCATAACACCGTTCAACCACAGGTTTACAGTGTATAATAGTCCACACGTGTTATTATGTATTTACTATTGAGGACTTTCAAGTAATTTTCAACGACTCTTAAAGCCTACACATCTAAAGGGTGGCATTTTAATAGAACCCTTTGTCAAAAATAATGATGATAAAAATAATTTGCCTCCAGGAAGGATGTTATAATATTATAAGAGAGGGCTTGTCACTTGTTAGACACCATTGTTGGTTTGTGTTGAATTGTTTGATATAAAGGTCCATTATTATACAAAAAAAAATACGACATGAGTCCGTTTAATCGCGGTGAGGTAAGGTTAAATGCTGTTATTTGTATTTTTACTTTGTAAAATTACGCCCATTAATTGGTTTACGTGATTTTTATTTTGTTCTACTTCATATGAAATTACGCACTTCAAAGAAATATTTTGATATTCTGAAATTAATTGTTTTCTAACAAAAAAATAATGTTTTGGACATTTGAAATGAGCTCTTCTTTGAAATGAGTTTACATTAGACTACCATGCTTCAGCATGGTAGCCTAATGTGAACCCGGGACCCTAAGGTCCCGGGTTCGATTTCCAGGGAGTTAAGAATAAACATAACTATTTTTTCACTCAAATATTTATTTAATATTACCCCCGGCTGGTAGCTGAAGTGTAGGACTGACCATTTTGCTATGATATAATATACGATCAAATTAACATTGCATCAATTTTATACAGTGCCCTATGCACCATTAGGTGCGAATAAAGGTTAGTAATTCTTTCCAAAAAAATAGCGCAATTTTTTTCCTAAATTGTTCAATTAGTTAAGATTACACTGTATATTATTTGATATTTAACTTTTTATATCCTAAAATTCATATGTACATAGTACTTGGAACTATTTTTAAATATTAGCATTCGCATGTTTATCCTACAGTAATATAATATAACACTCTTTAATTGAAATATTTCCTTAGTCATAAGTCGCTTGTGCAGTACACGGAATTTTACCGTCCGGCAGTCCGGTTTTGAAAAATGAAAGCGACTACGACAGTTTAGCGTGATCGAATTTACGCGCAACGTGTTCACGCACCGATCAAGAGCACCGATCCGCAGAAAAATGGACAAAAGCACAAGCCAATCCAAGCCAATCATCCGTTTTATATGCTAACTGACGTGCCGGACGGTAAAATTCCGTGTAATTCCGTGTAGTGCACAAACGCCCATAGGTAATGAATGAATGGTCGGTCGGTTGGCAAAGAGTCTTACTGCCGACCGATGCCTTCTGCGCGCCGAACTCAAACGAAATTAAAACGCACGATGTAAACGAGTTATATAATTTGTTAAATTCCACACACCTTTTTTCTACGGACCTAATCAGCTCTCCGAACAAGAGCGCCGGAATCTTATCCGGAAAAAAAATCTGTGAAAAAAAACACCCGAACACTCGAGGCAGCTTCTATTGACACGACCAGCGTTATAGAAATTCAACTCCATTACATAATATCGGCGGCTTAATTCATGAAGTGACCAACTCCACCTATCGTAAGAGTAAAGAGTTAAAAAAGTAATAATTAAATCAGAAGAAAATTCAATGTTTGGTCATAAAATTAAAAAATTTGTACGTTGAAAGCAATTTATACTTTGTGGTATGGTATGATACATAATTGAAAAGATTAAGAATTCTCTAAGGTGGTATGGACATGTGGAGCGAATGGATAGCGAGTAAATGACTAAGAAAGTATATGTGGAGAATGTGAGCGGGAACAGAACGCGTACGGCCTAAAAAGTCAGCAATCATAGCGCTCTCTATTGACCGTATTATTCTGACCGGCATCGACTTTAAAAAAATATGGGTCAATCATTCCATCTGCCCATAAAGCACGCCAACTTTTAATGGATGTAAGGGCGTCTCGACAAAGGCTTCTGGGTTTTCTTCACTCCAAATTCGGCAATTCTGCTTATTGACATAGCCATTTAACCAAAAATGTGCCTCATCGGTGAACAAAATTTTGCGTTGAAAAAGAGGATCAAGCTGAATATTGTTTTCGGCCCATTCACCAAACCAACAACGCGCATAATGGTCATTCAGTCTATTCATGGTGAAATGGCAAAACGTACTGACTACAAATCAACTGTCAACTGTCAAATTTACAGTCTGTAGAAATGCTGCCAGTTTAAAAACGAAAACTCTACAACAACAAAAACACCCTGCAAATTTAAATAATGAGACGTGTTTTTTTTTGTACTTCGTCTCTTAATTGGATATTTGCTACATACCATTTTATACCATTACGATTTAATGATTTGATTCTTGTGTTATTGAACACATAAATATTTAAATTTAAATACTATCTAGCCGTTTATGATTACACATCATATACAGTTCTTCGAATAAAGTTTCAAGGGGGCTGGCCTTGATTTGTTGATCATATTATTGTGGTGTTACAAAAAGTGTTAATGTACAATGTATACCTTGTAATTTTTAGGCTACCCATACATTCCTACATAGGTACGTACACGAACACACAGCCCAAAGTAATAATAATTATTAAAAGAACCTATTAATAGTGGAATAAAAAAATCTTTTGACACTAATAACCACACGTTAAAAAACGGTAAAATGATTCTTATAACACATCATATCTTATTTGGTTGTCCAAAAAGTTCTATCGGCTCTTTTAGCGAAAATTATTTCAAACATAAACCAATAACATAGATTTCAAATCAACGATGTAATTCTCTTCTAGGTATTCTCAACCATCTCATGAGGGGGTAAACAATTATCGCTCAAAGAATCTTTAGTGGTAAAAAAAAATCTTCGCTGAATTTTCTAATAGATAGCTATGTAATTTAATTTTTGATTAAAACCTTATTTGGTTAAATACCAATATTTCTATTTTTTTCACTGTAATATTTATTCAATATTACCCTGGACTGGTACCTGAAGCGGAGGGCTGATCACCTTTCCTTCATGTGTAAACGATCAAGATAACACTGCGTTTATATGACGCAGTGCCCTATGCACCATTGGGTGCGGATAAGGGTTTTATTTAATTATTTATTATTTCTGGTATTAATACATCAGTCTGGTATCAAAAGATCACTACCAAATATGGTGTTTGATTTATTGTTTATTGACTTGGCGTTTAATTTGTAGAACTCCATTTTAATTTATGTATTAATTTTAAATCAAACACAGATTTTTTTGAGTCTACTAAGTTGTATTTTATTAACAAAAAACACATAAAAAATTATATTGTGACAATTGTTTCGCCTTGTTAGGGCATTATCAAACGAATGTCTAGACATTCGTTTGATAATGCCCTAACAAGGCGAAACAATTGTCACAATATATTTTTTTATGTGTTTTTTGTTAATAAAATACAACTTAGTAGACTCAAAAAAATCTGTGTTTGATTTAAAATTAATACATAAATGGTGTTTGATAGTGATGCTAAATGCATCAAAACACGTGTCAGAATACATTTAAGAAATAGTGGTATTTATTAAGTAAAAATTAAATTAAAAGTTAATAGATGTTATCACAAAGTGACTGTCGAATAAATTATGAAGATAGTTAATTTCCTTCCGTAATTTTCAAGAAGAGCGAAATAAATCAAGAATCAGAGGGTGCAAGGTTGATCAATATAGAGGCAGTGGAAAAACTTCCCAGACCGACTGCAAAGAAAAATTTGGTCCGGTATTTATTATAGAGATGGAATACAACACCTTTACTATAAGCACTAGTTCAGGAGTTTCTGGGAGCTTATTGCATTTAATTTGCCCAGATGGTCAACGTAAGTAGGTATACATAAGACTTGACGATCTTGTTCATAAATAATAATAAATAAAAAAAAACAACACCGTTCTAATCCTATCAAATTAAAATAATAATATCCTTTAATTTGGCTACAGAGATCTCAAAAAAGTGAAGAAAAAATGAGAATTTAGCACTCACTGCTTACAAAGATGCCTCTTATAATTTTCTGAATCCAACGAAGTTTCGTTAACTTTGCATCATATTCACAGAGAGCTGTAGAAAGTACAGTGGAACCCTGGATATCCGAACCACATTTTGAAGAAAAACATTTAGATCGAAATGTAAAAGTTGCAAATAATGTCCATAAACCTTAAAACAAACAAACACTTCATTAACATCAGAGCTGAATGAACAAGAAAATCACAAATTTGAAGAAAAATAAATCGGTTAATCCGAACATTTACAGATCCGGCTACAGCCCCAATTACTTTGGATTTCCGGGTTTCCACCGTAATATAAATATTACTATTTTGATATTGCCTTCATTGTCCTTCTAAAATATAATTTTTATACAAGCTATGGAAGTCGTGCGTTGCGCTTTGAGCGGAGTATATGTTATTTTCCTTAATAATTTATTTGTTTGTTTACATAAATCATTCTTTCGCAGTGATTTCAGTATAGGTTTCAGAATGAATAGCAGTTCAAAACTATTTTTTTTTAAATTAGATGTTATTGTGTATGTATGCATAATCGAAGCGCAAAAATAACAATACATACAATAAATCTTTTCACAGTCTCAAACTAACATGAGTGTTGAATTTCGTACGTACAAAAAATATTGTTCTGGGGTTTTGGAATACTACTCCTACGCAACACTGTGTCTATTTTTTAGTTAGACAAATTGCATTAACCACGCGTTCATTCTTCAACCATTAGTAATGACATAACTTCCGTTGCTGGGGGCGTGTTTAAACAAAGGAGGTCCGGTTGGAGATTGGAGACTACAGTCTTCAAATGGTTCTGCTGCCCTGGCCTGGCTTTTGATAAAATAAAAGCCATTTTCTAGGTTCAAAGTTCTTTTTCGGGTGTGTATTTAGAAGTCCAATTTTTTATTCGTTATCTGTAGCTACTAATATTGAAACGGCAAGATAAGGCATGATTACCGTGTTGTTATTTGGTCCTCAGTGTCATTCACCTGCTTTTTAAGGTATAGATTTGGGCATCGGAGCTATCTGTTCTTTGTGCGGGGGCGTGTTCTAAGACAGGTGTTTATACCACCAACGTGTTGTTCTAATTTAGAAAACACAAGTTAAACCTCACACCAGACAAAAACTTAAATTTAATAAATATATTCAACTGATAGTTAAAAATAACTACAAATGTAACAATATCCCGCAAGACAAGTTTGACTAGAATCTGCCTGAAACTCGTATACTAATTCTTGACATAATCCGAGCGTTACAGTTGATAATTTTTGAAAGTTTTATTATTAGTCGGTTCAATAAATGTACGTTTGACTGTTAACCAACACTCGAGGCACTCGAA
This sequence comes from Brachycentrus maculatus, assembly GCF_059751285.1. Lineage (NCBI taxonomy): Eukaryota > Metazoa > Arthropoda > Insecta > Trichoptera > Brachycentridae > Brachycentrus > Brachycentrus maculatus. The sequence continues at coordinate 879,832 of NW_028280846.1, read as the reverse complement.
TTATCTACATGTAACAGGGCGTTAAATATAACTAGGCGTTAGACAGCTTGAGTGATTGTATATGGGCACCAGCCTTGGTACGACCTGAGCCCATATTAGGGCATATGTATCGTGTGCAAGGAATTCAAACGCGTGGATCAAACTAAATCAAGTCGACATTTTTTTAAATACAAGCGGTCCTCGACATTCGTATGATATTAGTCTTATGATATTAGGAAAGTAGAGCGATGTAAAAATAAAATGGAAAAGTGAGTTAATTTTTTGTTTTAAATAATATTAATTCACAATACTTAGCTTCTATTGGGATCATACAATGGAATCACTTTCTTTCACATCCGTCGAAAAATTGTCAAGATGCATAGTGACTTTTTTTATCTAATAACGTATAAGGGGTGTATGAAATAGCGAAATACATATACTAAAGTTTAATGTCCGAAAGTCGAGGATCGCTTGTTTATAGACTATTTATTTATTTAAACTTCATGTACAGAAAATAAATAAGTACATTACTATTCAATGTGTAGAATGAAAAAATGACGCATCATCGACGGAAACAAATAACTCGTACATATTACAGTGCACAACTTAGACAGGCTAATACTAGTACGGAAATGCAATCCCGAGTGCCATAGATTTTTGAGTCAACTAAATTGTATTTTATTGTTTAAAAAAACATCAATTTTGTGACAATTGTTTCGCCTAACTATGGCATTTTCAAACGAATGACACCTGTCACAAAATTGATTTTTATGAGTTTAAAAAAATACAATTTAGTAGACTCAAAAAATCAGTGTTTGTTTTAACATTTAATACATAGATGAAAATAAATATTTCTTTGCAATTTATTTTGCAATTGGTGGGAATCGACCGCGCGACGCCAGTTTCGCAGTCGAGCGTCTAGCCAACTACGCCTTTCGTATATTCTATATCTGCCATATTTTACCGTTCTATTGTGATGACAAAAGGCTGAAGTGTAAAACGTGCATGTACATGGAAGATAGGTAATTATCGTATTTCTCCGAACTACAAAAATCAATACCACAATACAGAACGATTTGAAGAGGCCAGCACTGAGCTTACCGTATTCCGAAAGTCCTGTTATCTGAACTCGAGACGTCGCTATTTTAATTTTTAAAAAGCTTTGATATAAGATCTTCGCAGGTGTTCCGCAGGTACCTGCAGCGAGCTCGGAATGAGGAAATACAAGATGTACGCTGAACGCATGCTCTTCGGCGCATTTTATATTTGTGGAGGTCCTCACCAAAACGTTACATTTCCATTATAAATGATTTTAAGTCATCAGGAATTCTAGTATGTAAAATTGTTACTTTTTGGTGCGATTTAATGATTTCATATTTTCATATTATTTTTTGACATATCATCAAAGATGAAGAAGAATATGGAAGTCTGGGCATTTACGGGGCTGACGACCATCATAGGCTGGTTTAAGTGATCACTTTACCCACGTGTTATATTCACCAATTCTACCATTATTGACAAAAACACTACCCAAATTCTTGGAGTTATATGTGTATATATATATGTGTGTGTATGTATATATATGTATATATATATATATATATATATATATATATATATATATATATATATATATATATATATATATATATATATATATATATATATATATATATATATATATATATATATATATATATATATATATATATATATATATATATATATATATATATATATATATATATATATATATATATATATATATATATATATATATATATATATATATATATATATATATATATATATATATATATATATATATATATTGCTTTTTTATATAGGGCAGAATATTAAATTTTAGAGCCTCAACACCCTAAAGATCATATATAATTATGGAAACTATGGAAAATCACAAAGTTAGTGCTTCAAATATAAATTATACCCTAAAGATCATTGGTCAATATGAATTACACCATGTGTACATTGTGCGACGATTTGTGAATGAACTCTCTGAATTATTCATATAATTCATCTTGTTTATATAACATTATTTTCTTTTTTTTTTTAAGACGTAAATGAATGTCTTGTCACCAATTCTGCTTGGTGAGGGTTCATCAAATAATAATGTATTGTAAAAAATAATTAATTAATTAATACTGGAGCAATAACTGTGAATAAAATTCAATCATTCGAACATACCAATAAAAATTATACTTAAAAATATATGAAAAATGTATGTTAACTCTTTGAACTCTAAAAAATATGTAAATGGGTTTCACGCAACTCGAGATTTTTAACCAAAAATATGAGAAAAAACTTAGGTATTTGTAGAAAATTAAAAAAAATATATATTTTGAAAAGGTAGGAAATAAAATTTTGTATTATTGTTTACAAATGTGTATTTTTAACAAAAAATTATAAATTATGTAAGAAAAAAAGGCGAATTTTAGTTTTTGTAATTTCTCAAAGTGTGATATTTTTCGAAACAATCGCCTAATCGGATAGTTGCTGGTCTCCCGTCTCCCACCTTTTACTGCCCTTTTTGAGCAGACCACACAGTCCCGCTTAGGACCGTTTCTTAAAATATGTAGTTTTTCATTAATTGCACTCGTTAGGCGCCGCTGCAGCGCCTAACGAAATATATATATATATATATATATATATATATGTATATATATATATATATATATATATATATATATATATATATATATATATATATATATATATATATATATATATATATATATATATATATATATATATATATATATATATATATATATATATATATATATATATATATATATATATATATATATATATATATATATATATATATATATATATATATATATATATATATGAACCAATTTAGAAACATTGTTCCTGAATCACTAGAACTTCACTAGAGACATCTAGTGATTTCGTAGATTTCATATTTGTTTAACACACGATTGGTCACGTTTTGACGCAAATTAAGATTTCGATAGAGTACAGTTAACAGAACAGATTTACATTTTAAGGATTTTTTGTGCAATATTGGAAATGTAACTTTTTGGTGAGGACTTCCACATTTATCGTCTCGAAATTGCCCACACGCTTCCACCAGAAGACAATTTTCGTTCAATATCCCGTGAAATTTTGCATTTTTATCGAGAAAGTCGAAAACAATTGTATTAATGGAGATTGTATTTTTAATTCATAATATCGTAAATGACATTGGCCATCGGCCATGAGTCACAATTAAACCCTGTGGGACAATATAGATAAAAAAATATATAGTGACAGTATCAAAAAAAAATATTTTGGGCAGGATATATTTATTATTTTCATAAATTATACAGTTTCGTAAAAATATTGTGTTTATGTGATCATTCATACTTTAACTCATTATTACAGTTATAAAAGAATAAATAAAAAATAAAATATTAACGTTGTAACAAAGTATTAACAGCTTTCTAATGCACAGATCTTCACCTATAACGCTTATCTGTTTTTGGTTGGAAGCTATTGCTTCTTAGAAGTTAGCCCGCCAATGTTAATAAAAAATTAAGAAAAAAGTCCCTCTCTAAGCACAAAAGATCAGTAATAAAATTATAAAATTGTATTAAGTAGAAATGTATATAAATTGTATAAAAAAAGTAAAAAATAATATTGTGTTAAGTAAATAAGTATATATCATAGATAGTCCAAAAATATGTATTTACACCTACAATACACTATAAGTTAATACAAAACAATACACTATGGGTAAATACGCACACCTGACGCGCAGTTCAAAGTGTGTTTCTGACGCATTCAAACCTGCAAGCATTACATTATAGTGAATTGTCAAACACGAGCTAACCTGATGCATTTTGTTCATAAAAGTTTAGTAATTTTGGGCGTAAGCATACAGCCGAAAGCAGGGAAGTATCATACACGGGTCGTGTAAGATAGTGTAAAGCCATTCTAAGTTGAAGACGAAACGTGCAAGTGTTAAGCTACCTTGGCTGATGGCTCGCGCGCATCGGGTTGAGAATAGTGGTATTTATTTCGGATGCAGTTGTCATTAGCTCGCTGCCTGTTGGTATGTGGGGCCGCACACGTGTCGCGTGTCGTGTAGGTGGACGATGTCCCTCTGAGCCACGTGGGCGCGGCGACGAAAGCCGGAGGGCTCATTAGACCGAACTTGCTCCATCGATCAGTCGGCGTTTTGACGCCAAGTTCCGGAAAACCAATATTGTCTTTGAAAAGAGAGATTCGAATTTCGTCACAGCACTCTATTTCCTCGACTGATTACTTAATAAACTAGATGAAAGTATTAAACACTCGCGAGTGTGCTACGAATGATGCTCCGGTGTAAAATCAAACAAAAATCACAAGGACCATTAACCGACGAAGTCATTTCCAAACATAAAAACCGTAGTACCTACACTATGAATAAGAATGTAGTCATTTTCATCAGCTTACTTTCTTGTATGAATAAAAATAAATATAAAAAGCACTAGTATAATGGCACTTTTTGAGTTTATTTATGTAAACACGATTAGTATAAACTAATGTAAACTTCTAGAACTACAGATGTTCTCACCAACAGGTGAAAATACAAACTGATTCGTTTATATTTTCTGTTCAGTTTGTATTTTCACCTGATTAATAAACTCAGAAAGAGCTATTTTTTAACATTTAACGACAAAATTATGCCAAATCAATAAATAAAACAATAATAGTACATTTTTACACAATAAAGCCAAAGATTACCTTTAAAATACCATTACCCTCACGACATCTTGCCGGGAAACATATAACAGCAAAAATGCGTATAATCTCAGCGTTTCAAGCTAAGAACAACTTATAATTTTTTAATAAACCCAATAACGAATCATTAATCATAACTATAGTCATTATAAAAAAATAAGTGTGGGTTTTAGAAAGTAACAAGATACACTTTTAATCAACTCGTAAATAAGATAAGGCGAAATCGTAACCATACAAGACAAAAGGAAATTGCAACACGAAAAACACGACCAAAATGGCTGAAGGCGTGTGTGTATAGCAGTTTATACCCACCCGCCTACATTATTATAGACACTTAATTATTTTGGTAGTAAACGTTTAAAGGTCTTAATTGGGAAAATAATGGAGAAGGGAGATCTGCAGAGAACGTGGGCGATCTCAACGTAGGAGTAGAACCTTCGACGAGCCGGCCCGGCCCAATATTCTACTGCTCCACGGGTAGCGCCGGGTCGAAGGGCAATGTAGCTTTCTATCCGGCATATGGTTGGTGAATTCTTGTTAACATATATGGTCAGATCACCGCTTTTGAAAAGATTAAGGTCATTCAAACAGATTCCATGATTGCTACAGGGAATCTTAAACCGAGTCATACTTTTTTTAAACTCCAAACAATGGATAGACTTCTTAAACATGTTCTCTTTGCCTGTCCTCTCATCGGTAAATAAACCTCTCCACTAATATGCATTAGTAAATTTTCCTATAAATTCTTCATACCTCGAATAATCTTTTTCCTTATCCATAATACATCACAACAGGAATTTTTTTTATCAGAAATGCCGTGGATTAGAATTTAAAAAATATATGCAAACAATCAATTTATTATATTAAATGGTAAGCTCGTCATTTAAAAAATCCTATGCTTACAATGTCGTAAGCCCCAGGATGCATGATCGATATATCGCTCATTCGGTGCAACAATGACGATATTACAGTTTTTTTTTAAAACAAGTTATACATGTCAAAATGTGCGGAAAGACTATTTACATCGGGAGAAACATCGACTGAATTGATTTTGTTGTGAAATGCTGCGAGATGGCGCGAGTGTCATTGTAGAATTGAGTAAAATGGTGCCATTTCTGTTGCTTTAACGTCTGCATGGCATTTTCTGTAATATTTCTAAATGTGTAATCAAGCCACTGTTGCACCAAATAAGAGATATATTCAAAATAATAAAAAAATACAAAAGTAATTAATGCACGAAAAAAATGGTATGCCGTCTCGAATAACGTAAATGTACTCCATACTGAACTATTCAAAAGTTATCATTCTTACTATCAAAATTCATAGTTGTTAGTCAATAACTTTTAAAATTGAAGTAATAGGTGAATAAGATTTGACTCACGGTAATCTAATTTTTCGTATATAAATATGATACATTTGTATTAATATATTATTCGTAAGTTCAGGGTTAACGGTAAAACCAAATATCTACGAGAATATGGCCCTTAATGTTTGTTTTTACAAAAGGACTACTTCAATACATCTTGTACGATAAATTTTCCTTAATCATCCTTCTTCAGATCTCCAGGATGGACATTTATAAGGACTCAGAACTCAGACAAACCCCCTTCAGCCTCTTTTAAATTCCAAACCTCTTCAGACCCCGGACGGGAATTATAAAGAGGTCTTGAATGTGGAATCTCAATCGTAAAAAGGGCATGAACCCACGGAGTCCTTGTGACCAAAAGGGTTCCACTGCGACTCCCACACTCCACACGTGACGTCACGAGTGCACCGTTGTTCTGGCAGAGGGGGTAACTGACGTTTTTAGATATCTTTATATCTTTACAATATTTTGAATGTGTCCTAATACTTGTTCACAAATCTGGATTATCTCCAATTAGGAGTTATTTTGATTAAATTATTTTTTGACATCTGAACATAGACGAAGAATAATATGGAAGTCTGGACATTTGCAAAGCTTACGACCGGGATTCTAACCTCACATACAAATGGAAAGAGTCTCAGTTTAATAGAAGCTTTCTTCGTCCCCCATCGAAAGTTATTGTGAACTCGCGCATACCGTGTTATGAGTTTGATCAATATATCTAGATGATTCGAAAATTTTAGTAATGTGGTTGTCAATCATGGGTAGAATTGGTGAATGTTAGGTACACGTGTGTAAAGTGATCACTTAACCAAGCCTAAGGCGGTCGTAAGCCATGTAAATGCCCAGACTTCCATATTCTTCTTCATCTGTGTTATGATGTCAAAAAATAATCTTTATATCTCAGCGGGCTTATAACATATTCTGCAAAAGCTTGGATAAGATTTCCACCGTATCTGCAATATTTATCCATAGAGAAAATGTTTTTGATGTTGATTATATCATCTCCCTTTATTTACCGCGTTTAGCGTTTGTCTAGTGTTTGATTCCCAGGAGGTTTAAAATAATTATAACTAATATTTTAACTTATTCAATATTATCCTGGACTGGTACCTGAAGCGGAGAGCTGACCACCCTTCCTACATGTGTTACCGATCGAGATAACACTGCGTTTATATGACGCTGCGCCCTATGCACCATCAGGGTGTGGATAAGGGTTTGAAGAAGATGAAGAATATTTTCACTGTAATATTTACTTAATATTACCCGACATTGATACCGGAAGTACAGGACTGATCACCCCGCGATAATGTAACTTAATAATTAAACGACCAATACCCTAATGCAGATACCCCATTTGAGCTTAGTCTCACGGCTAGAGTGTGATACTCTTAAGTTCCACCTCGCACGTGACAAGGAGGCAGAGCTGCTATAAATCTGATCTCGCGTGTGGTCCTAGTTCCCATACATCACGGGCGCACAATGGAGTAGCCCTGCGCCCTGCGGTGGCGGTCGGAAGTGACGTCGAGTCGGAAGTGCACAAAGGGCCGGAGGGAGGCATCGGGTTACAGTTTACAGCGCACCCCGCAATAAAATTAACACTTGAACTGCGTACCTAACTACCTACGCATTTATTTTAAACGATAAGCGAGAATTTAACTAGAAATGCTACAATAACTTACTTTAAGACAAAATGCAATCGGTAGACTTGAGGCCTTACTCACAAACACAGAATTCAATCATCGGCCGACCACCGGAGAGGTCATGTAGAATGTATATTGGATGTTTGTTTGTTTTTTTACAATACAATACATAGAAAGAAAAAAAAGTTTTTTTTAAACTCCTCACCTTTTAATAAATCTTTTATTTTCAAAACCATATAATTATTTCGAAGAAAAACTTATTTTTTCAATGCGAAAACGACGTTTTAAGAAAAAAACATTTACGTAAAATGTTACCTGGATTTAGATAAAATTAAGTTGCGACTAAATGAATTCTGGGACTTAATGTCGCGAACTTTCATAGAAAAAATCGCAATTTGATTCCTATTTTTAATTATGGACCCCTTAGACCTACGAAAATATTAAATCAAATTTAAATACATATATGAATATATACAAAATAAAATAAAAACGTATTTCAAATAATAAAATTAATTAATTTTTAATTAATGTTTTACTTAGTAAATACCACTATTTCTTAAAATCCACTGTGACACGTGTTTCGATGCATTCCGCATCATTTTCAAACACCGTATTAATAAATGTTGAAACGTATGTTTGACGATATACTATATACGAGTATGTATGATGACATAAGCTTATTTTATGACATTTTCGTGACAGGCGAGTAAATCGACCAAAAACAAAATTCTAGACGTAGATAGATAATTTTAAATGTTTTTTAGTCTTTGAAAATGCATAGATTTTCTTTGCAAGGTGAACGTTTAGCAGTTTTGCGAATTCGGGCACATGCGTTGAGATTGAATTTTATCTATAAATATCGAAAAAAAGGTTAAAAACAACATAATTATAAAGGTGGGATTGTAATAACTTACGATAAACACAATTCGGTTGAATTTATATTACTCTATTAGCATAAATTATTGAAATGACAATAAGAACATTATTTTGGTGTGACTCAAGCATTCAACATAAACGTTGAATCACATGAAAGAGGAGTTCCTTTTGGCTATTGTGAATCCAAGTGTCGAAAATTGTACATAAAAAATCTGTCGTGTTTAGGCCCAACATGTCTCATCGCTAGGCCAAGCCCTGATGTGTTGGATGGTCACATTCGTCAAGGAAGAAACCTTACTAAATTACTAAACAATAAGTGGGAAGATAATAGCCGATTGTTTGCTATAGTACATGTCATTAGATCCGTCATAATGAGACCGACAGTGTGATTTGTTTCAGTTCAGGTCACATTTCCGTTCTTTAGGAGGGATTTTGAATGCCATAGTAAATATTTCATGTACAATTATGATCACACATTGAAGTGAAATTTCTTTATGTGCTGTAGATTGAATTGGATATGTTACTACAATTTTTTTTACAATGAAACAATAAGGCAAACACTGATACAAAGAAGTGACAGTAAATTAACCAAATTTGGTCAGTAAAAATAAAATGTTTATTGTAAATAATGTAAATAAAAAATTTACAAATACCGGCAAAATATTCAAGGTATTTATTTATTAATAGGTAATTGAATTTAGTAATTTATTATTTGATTTAGTGAATGAGATATTTTCCTATTTGCTTTTTTATGATACAAATGAATACATATTTCAAATCAACACTATACTATATATTGAGGTAAGAATCCTGTTAAGATAGAACCTTGTAACAAAATCGAAAACCCTCTTTCAGTTAAAATTATCATTTATCTAGTAAATTACCGTCGCACTATACCTCATGCAATACAAACACAGTCCTATATTCTTGAGCTAAAACAAATTTAAATTAAAACAACAATAAGTACAAAATTGGAAAACCTTTCGTTCATCCAACAAACGTCAATTCAAAAGTTGGTTTTATTATTTAATTTGTTAATTACGAGAATTTAAAATAGGATGAAAACGAGTGAGTACTCATAAAATGACAGAGTTGAATTTTAAACTATTTTTCATAATGTCTAAAAAAATGTTTGCAACTTGTACATATTATAATAGACTTATTATGTAAAATAGAGTAGTGATTCACAAAGTGAGTGATCTTAACACATAAAATCAGAAGATTACTCGTAAATACGTGTCATTCGAAAATAAGGGTATTTCGTATTTTTTTCTTTAAAATCACACAATCTTCACAAGTTTAAAAGCCGAAGAGTGTTCGTCACCCAGGAGTATTATTTCAAGGAGAGTTTTTTGACAAGAAGAATCTTATTTCGTTTCCAGTTCCCGTCACAAGTTCCACATGTCGTGGAACTGTCAAGTCAGACGGAAGTCTTCACTTCGCGAGGATGATGAATGGTCCCGTTTCAGAAAACAGTTATTGGGTCGCAGATTCATCCCATTACCGGGGAATTCGAAAATCCTGCAGAAATCCAGATAATATTTTATACATCTTTTGGAGTTATATGGGTGGTATGATATATCGATTTCTGTTCAGCATTAAATAGGACTTGTGTTCTATGTAAGTGATAATTTACGACAGTTAAATTAAACGTAGTTTATTTTCAATTTTACTTGTAAATAGCACTATTTCTTAAAATCTATTGTGACACGTTTTTCCAAGCATTTCGAACACTGATTTTTAATCAAATAATTAAAATAAATTTAACCTAGGAAGCAAATAGGTGTAAATGTGGCCGCTATGCTAAACAGATTGAGAATAAACTTTATACAATCAAATAACTTTGTTATTATCACATTTTATTCATAATAATAATAATAATGGTAATAACAAAGTTATTTAATTTTATAAAATGTGCCACAAAGTATCTGCGGAAAACATTCAAGAAAAGATTGAGAATACACTACTTTAGATATAAGTATGTATAATATGATATACTCGTAAGTGTATCGGGTAAGGTATTAACTTACTCACCTGTGTTGCGGCGGCCTGAGAATCCTTTTATTTTTATTCGCTTCAAATAACCTTGCAAAAGGTCGATTACGTGACCAGTAGTGGACAAAAGATAATTTTGCGGTTAGTAGTACCTGCATCATTTGTATGTTCTTTCATATTATTATACATAGAAAACACAACACAGGATAAAACCATTAAAAACACATTATAAAAGTATATAACTGTATGGTTTGTCAACTATAAATTATTATTTTTTGACATCTCATCAAAGATGAAGAAGGATATGGAAGTCTGGGCATTTGTAATTATAAGCTTAAATAATAAACATGAAAATGATATTTTCTGACGTTTCTCAGGTGTAGTGTGTGTTCTCAGACCTAGGATCTTAGTCCAGCAACCCCTAGTGCATGTTGGTCCTCGGGTCGACTAAAATCACATGTGATGTGTGGTTGTAAGTGTGTGACTATGGTGACGTGTAGTGTTGTTTGCATGCTGTTGTAGTGATTGTCCTGACGAAGTCCGGACACATCTCGAAACCGGTAGACAAAAATCTCGGTGAGTGGTTATTTACTAATATTACTTACATTTTTGTAAAAAAAAATATATATAAAAGTAAAAATAAAGTGTCACTCTTCTTATCATTCACCTTTCACGTTGTGTGATACCACTAAAAAAACTCTACTTCAAGACTGCCGGTTTCGGAATAAACACACCCTTATTAGGTAAACTATTATACTATAAATATACAGGTAAATGTACTTCGGGTCAATTACATTCTTTAGTTAACCTGATGTTAATATTCCGAAACATATTACACAAATGGTAAGGAGAGTGTTATATTACCATACCTCAAAGTTAATAACGCATTTAAAATACAAAACGTATAAGGAGAGTGCTAAAAGAATAGCACATTGGATAAAACCCATAAAAATAGCACTTTAATATGACTAATTGAATGTTTCTAAATTCCACATATTGCCTTACTAAAAATAGTCGTAACAGACAATTTAATTTCGCAGACAAAAGCATCCATCTTGTTTGCTTGAGTTGTTTTCATGAGCCGTGTGAGTGATTAGTCATTTTGTCTTCTGAAGTTTAGAATCACTGAATCATTGGAAGGACGTACTGGAAATACCAAATTTGGGCCAATAGATCTAGCTTGATTTATTTTTATTATTATCAGGTGGTTATTTTTAGCATTTTACCTGCAAAGACTGCCTGCAGGTAAGACAGTAAAAATGAGAAAGGTATTTATGAAAAATACATTATTTGTTATGTATTAGATGATTTCATATATTTGGGTAGTATGTTTTCTAGGGATGGAAAGATTGATAAAGACATAGAAAGGAGAGTGAATGCTGGGAACAGAGTGAATGGTGCACTAAAATCAGTTTTAGCAAATAAAAATCTATCAGCGGAAGCTAAACTGGCAGTACACAATGGAGTTCTGGTTCCAACCCTTATGTATGGAAGCGAAGCATGGAGTTGGCAAAAGAAGGATGAAATCAGACTGAATGCAGTCGAAATGCGATCCCTCAGACGAATGTGTGGCAAAACGATGTTTGATAGATGTTCGAATGATGAAATAAGGAAAGAATGTAAGGCTGAGAAAAGCATTATCGATAAAATTAAGAAAGGTGTGTTGAGATGGTTTGGACATGTGGAGCGTATGAGTGAAGAAAGAACGGTTAAACAAATTTATGGAGCGAATGTAGTTGGAAAAAGAAGCAGAGGACGACCGAGGAAAACTTGGCACAATCAGGTATGTCAAATACTTGAAAGCGGCCGGGTCAGGAGTCGTAATAATCGTCGGGTATGTATGAGGAGATGCATGAATGTAGAAGAGGCAAAGAATGTTTGCAAGGACAGAGTGGTGTGGCGTTCGATTCTCTCTGCCTACCCCTGCGGAGAAGCGGCGTGATGGTTAGTTAGTTAGTTAGTTAGTTATTTTTCACCAATTGAAAATAAATATTTTGTTGAATTCATCGAATCCGCGACGCCAGTTTTGCAGTCGAGCGTCTACCCAACTACGCTACGGCGACTATCATAATTAAGGCGAAATTTACGTAAAAATCGATATTTGAGTTGTTAATTGAAATGAAGACAAATTTACTCAATTTGAACAGGTTGTGTAGGATGGTTTCTGTAGAATGCTTTTTGAGCTTGTAGGCATGTGGAAAAAAACAACGCAAATTTACACAGGGGTGGCAAAAAAACAAAATTCGAATATTTGTACGAAAAGATCACGCCAATTTTTTCTCTGGCAGAGCAAAATATTTTTTCCTTAAATATCAACCTTATTTAATAAAATAATATTTTTTTAAAATTAAATCCATTTTTCAATAAAACTGTATAGTGAAAATTTTCGCTTAAAAAAATAAGATTTCAAAACAATATTTCTGTACTAACATAATGTGTAAAATTTAATATTAACATTTTATAAATAATTATAACAGTAGACGAACAAAAGTTGAACTAAAAGAAAATTAAAATAAATGTTTTATGAATTCTGGATTGAATCAAAAGTTCCTGTTTATTTTTTAAAATATGCACTGTTTTTTTGTTAAATAAAAAATGCCCTGAAAATATGTTTAAATCTGATAAGTAGCTGTTATTACAAATATCCTGTTATGTTTAACAAATACACAAAAATATTAATTGAATGTTTTTTTTTAGGCAAGGACACTAACCGATATCGAGGAATTCCCTATAGTACGGAGACCGAAGATTTGTCGGACGATAAAGACAAAAATGGATAATGCTCCCAGTTATGGGTACGCCGCGTACAATGGCAGGGTTGGCGCCACTGCCGGACAGAGAAAGGGACACGGCCAGTCGGCAAGCCGAGGATGTCCTTCCACACGGTAGGTACCCCGGCAGGTACCTGACTCTAGGGCAGAGATGGCGAACCTTTTTGAGGCATTTTTTTTCTTCTAAATAATTGTGTATATAAATAAGTGTGAAAAATCACTTATATGTATTTGATTCCCCCCCTAGGAATCGAACCCGGGACTTCCAGTACGATAGTAGAGCGTGCTGACCATAACGCCACAGAGGCGGACAATAGTACTTAATAACCTTTTTACATTAATTCAATTCTAAAGTTATTTTAAACTAATTTCATTAATCAATGTTTGGAATGATGCGGAATGCATCGAAACACGTCACAACGTATTTAAGATATTGTAATATTTACCAACTAAAACATAAATGTGTCGGGTTCTGTTCCCGTCCTTAGTGTCGCGGACTCTTGAATCAGAGTTTCTTGGTTCGAACCCACTCTACCACAATTTGATACCTATTTCTAATAACGAGCCGCTTGGGCTCACAGAAATAGTATGAAATTGAAATACATAAATATTTGTGTAAATAATAAAAACACAAATATTTTTCTTTCATTAATTAATTAATTAATATGTTGCGTGCCACATGCCACGAAAATAAAATGCATTAAATGTTTATGTAACTTCAGATTTTTAATATAAACGAAGTATTAATACACCGAAAAAATAATTAAGTACTTATTAATGGCAAAATAAAATAAATAAATTTAAAATAGACTTCATCAAGAAAATATATAAACGTGCGGGAAGTATTAAACAATGCGATCTATTTATGCATGAAAGTCATCATATCCTTCGTTTTCGTCGTTTGCGAAACTATTGATGAACCAAGAAAATAAATATGGCTATTTAAATACGTTTGGAATTTTTTTATACTATTTCTAAAACTTTTTTTAAATTTTTGGTATCACTTTTATTTTTTTCTCTTCATTCGCGTGCCATGCAAAATCGTCTCATTCACGTGCCATAGATTCGCCATCCCTGCTCTATGGTATATGCAAGTACCGTGCCTTGCCATATACGGCCCCACAGCTGAAAGGTTTATAACCAGATTTAGCTCCTGCCGCCATTCAAGATTCTGGCGCAGAGAGCCAGGGAACCAAGTAAAGAGACTTAAAAGATACTTAACCCTTAAGGCCGAGATCTCGGGCGTTCAAATCTCAACGCGTTCCGCCGCGCTGACGGCTGGACATCTCTCAGCGCTCAATTTTTTTAAAAATATGTATTGGAATTTATTCGTTTGAATTGATTCGCCTAAATATGGCATTTTCAAACGAATGGAATGTCATTCATTTGAAAATGCCATAACTAGGCGAAACAATTGTCACAATTTTTTTAGTGTGTTTTTAACAATAAAATACAACTTAGTAGACTCAAAAAATCAGTGTTTGATTTAATATTAATATACATACAGATATTAACATATATAAAATCTGAAGTAAAAACGACAAAAGAAACATAAGTTTCTCTCTACTCGTACGTGGCAAACTATCATTTTGATAATAAACTTAGTCATCATTTCGTTTCTAATTCTATCATTTGTACGATGTCTTAGTCATCAAAAGACCATTTTATAAGTACGTACATATAATTTTCATAACATACATGCTGTCACATGTAGTCGGTTAGTTACGTATAGTGAACATAGTCATCTTTCTTGGAAACCCCGAAGAACTCATTTTGTTCGTTTTGAAGATGTTATTAAATTCCATCCCATCATACTTATTGCCCACTCGCCGTCACAGAATGTGGCCAAACGTGCGCCACGAATTCCTTTTGATCTCTCTGCTCTGGCCTACTTACTAACATCGTCCGGTCAATAATTTGTCTTCGCGGGTTAAAGATCAACATTGAAATCGGACCAAGATTTTATGGGATTATTGTAATTTCTTTAAAAAATGCGGACGTAAGAAGCAATAACTATCAACAATACGATCCACGGATGTCGACGGAATAAGGCTATAAAAACTTATACATGTCGGTATACTTATAAACTTATACCGACCGCAGTTTAACAAATATTTGAAAACTTGGGAGTTAGTCCTCTTCCTTACTCCATCCCAACTAATGGTTTTTGTAGAATGTTAGGGTCACTCTCCTCATCCTTATGTAGTAGTTCCTTCTATGATATACAACGTCACCATGTTATCATATAAATTCGAATCATGTTATATTTCTGTAGAATCCATTAATTTTTTGGTCTTCCTCTTGATGTCTTTCGAGGAAGATCCCTGGCGATCGCCTGGTTTACAATATGTTCAGGTTCTCTAAGTCCTATGAGCACATACCATCTCAATTGCCTTTTCTATACCTTACTATTGCTGTCAGTTAAACTCAGGCTTCCACGAATGCGTGAACTCTTTATTTTATTTCATTAATTGATTCGGCAGTCGCTTTGTGGTAAAATCCATCCATTTTTAATTAATGTTTTACTTAGTAAATACCATTATTTCTTAAAATCTACTGTGACACGTGTTTCGATGCATTTCGCATCATTTTCAAACACCGTATGTGAAGCCAATTCTAAATTTTAGAGTTGGGTCCTTGGGACGTTGAAGGTTGGAGAGGGGGTAGGAGCTGTTTCTGGGACACTTCAGGAAAAAACTTTGAAGTCAGTATGTAGCTGGAATACTATAAACACAAAAGCGTGAAAAGGTATTAAATAAATATTAATAAAACACTAAGAAGAAGAAGGGAGATAGGGAAACTAAGTTTGCTAAACTTTGATAAACTTAAAAAAGTGCAAGTAGGTAGATGAGCAGAAACTTGGACCGTTTTCCATCACAGCCGGCGGCCCCAGAAACGCACGAGACTTGGCGCATTGCAACTTCATCGGCAGTCCTGTGTCGTCCCCTACAAGGCTTGATTATTACAAAATATGTATGTACGGTACACGGACACCTCCTTACAGGGTAGTTGTTTTTATCCGACGTCCAGGTTACGTATTAACGACTTGTTTATTTATTGTGCTGGTGACTCATGCATTCACGTGGAGCCATGTACCATGTACTACGTATGGAGGACGAGACTAGAGACGTGACTTGGGTTGCACGAAAATCATTAAGTACCTGTGACAAGCTTGCCCACATCTTATGGCTTGCGCGCACATGCGACATAACAGTTTTAGCATTGAGGAAGGAATATACTACCATATGATATACCTACAGAGGTATAGTGGTATAGGAAAATCTTCAAACATCTAACAACAGTTCGTATCGTTAGAATTTATGTTATTTATAATTTATTTACATATACATTGGCTGCGAATTACTTCGTACAATATCTCATTAGGTTGAATAAACAGTTAAATAGTCTTTCAAACAAGTCTCATCATCCAGTGAGTTCTCGAACTGAGGATCCTTCACTACAGTCTGTTCTATTTGGCAGTATAAATAATTAAAAAAAAAATAAAAAATCTAGAGGTAAAATAACTGCGAACAGACTGTATCACTACCTTTCGAGCTACACGTTCTTCCTTTCTAAATTTGACTTTTTCCACATTCGCAGCATTGTCTAGAAGGAATAACTCAATCGTATTTTTTAAATTCTAAGAATTCTGAGTCTATTTTTGAGAATGTCAAAGACAGCTAATAAATAGCCTGGTGGGACTCTATCACATATTATCTAACACGCTATCAATAATTAGGTGACACATATTACTACTATAGTTTTATGGCATTGCTAAAGAAAAAATATATAGGAAGTTGTTTTCACAAATGAATTCAGTGCAATTGATAAATTAGACTTTTTTAGTGTCTTTGAACAACAATTTACTTACATATGTACATATAAGTATGTATGTTTATACAATATGTGTACTTGATGCCAGTAATGCCAAATTAGGTGTGAATTTACAGCACCGATTAAGTCATCCACAATCAATCTCGCATTCTAAATCAACCGCAAATCACATACAGGATGGACCAACTTGGACTGACTGTTTTTTTTTAAATTTTGTAACATTATTATTATTATTATTATTAAAAACAATTATTGTATACTTATGAAATTTTTAATGTCAATTTAAATAATATTAACTTGCTCTTAATGAGCAGTGAGACATCATTCGGTCAGCCATGACCAAAATTTAATCGACCTGTTGGCAAAAGAGAGGCTGTGTAATATACTCTAAGGTACCCAAGTGCGTCAACTTGCCAGGGAGTTTCCAGAACATCGCAAGGACCAAATTTGAATCTTGATCAAGAAATTTTCATACAAGATTCAATAAGACTAATATTTGGTCCAGCAAGAGTCAATAGCGCATACCGCTAGAGCTACAACAGAGATTCCTAGATGACTTTCAGACGACCGATTTTTTTTAAACGATGTATATTTGTGACGCTTGATTTTTTTAGGCCTCTTAAAAGGCCAGTTTACATCAATGATCCACAAACAATTCAGGAATTTCAACAAAATATTCGTAGACATAACACATTCGGAGACAAAAACGTTGCGTACCTCAAGAAAATCGATGTCTTTTTCCAGACAAATTACATTATTATACAAAAATATAAAATGCTAATAAAATATTAATATTACAAAAACTATTTATCATTTAATTCAAGTGTACCCACCCTGTAGAGAGTGAATACGTAGGCAAACAACAACCCACTCGATTAACTCATGAACAAACCACATTAATTCCCACGGTATTCGTATCATCGAACAAATCATATTTGGTGAACACACAATGAACGTTTGTTTTTAAATTTGATCACTAGAAACTTCCGAACGATCTATGGATATGAAGTTTTCACAAATCGATCATACACGAATTTATGTATTTTTGATTCGCATTTTTTAAATGCAAAATGCTAAAACTGTTGTCTGGTCGACGATTTTGACAAGTGAACAATTCGCTATCTAGATCAGGTTTCATTAATTGATTCGGCAGTCACTATGTGGTAAAATCAATCCATTTTTAATTCAATTTTAATTTTAATTTTGGAGTTAGATATAGTCAGATGGAAATACAGTGAAGACGATTCTGGAGTGCCCATGTCAATAGGATGCAAGAACATAGACTGCCTCGAATTGCTCTTCAGGAGAACCCCGACGGAAGACGACCATTTTTAATTTCAGTTTTACTTGGTAAACAAAGACCACTATTTATTAAAAACGTACGGTGTTTGAAAGTGAAATTAAAAATAGCTAGTAATCAGGTGTTAAAATCGATAATGGTTCGATTTGAGATTATAATTAGGATCATGATATAAAGAGACGACACAACGTTTAAAAATCTGATAATAAAATCAAAATATCATGCAAAGCTGATACAATTCCCAGAGTATATTATGGACACACCGACTTCATACCAGGATTTAAAAAAATAATACTGCTTCAGGTAAAAATATCATTTACTAAGATAGTATTAGTCAAATCGTAATAATCCTTGTGGTGTTTATATTTGCGCAAATCGCGTTCCGAAAATATCTGACATTAGTAGACCAAATCGGTCCGCGCTACCAAACCACATTACTTCCTGTACGTGTCACGTTTCGCGAACATCTGAGTCAAGTGTGGAAATATTCTTATTCCCAACATCACACCATAAATACTACGTGTCACATATACGGGTATGTTATATTTTATTATTGAGTCATATAAAATTTAACACTGATTCGTATCCCAACATAAGATTTGGTTGTAATCAAAACAAATAAGGAATATCAATATAATCGAAATATTCAACGAACAAATTTAATTAATAAATTTTATATTGGAACGGCAGTGCAAATGGCAGCGCCATCTGTTGAAAAATTAACAGCAACATACGCAATTATAAACATTGCTCATGGCGGACAACTGGCTTCTTGTCAGCTGCTTAATTATTGCATACCCACACGCATTATAAAATCAAACAAATGCGTGCTGTCTCTCTTCTTTCTTTTCTATTTAACCAGACTGAAAAACAGCAACGCGTGGTCAGGTGCAGCTAGTATTAAATAAAGTAAAGAGTAGAAATTTTAATTGATATTAGTAATGTTAGTAAATAACCACTCACCGACAACTTCTGTCTACCGGTTTCGAGACGTACCCGTCTCTTCGTCAGGACATACACTACAATTTAACAACCATGCGAACAACACTACACCACACCCACTTAGTACTATTCACACACACACATATATATATATATATATATGTGTGAATAGTACTAAGTGGGTGTGGTGTAGTGTTGTTCGCATGGTTGTTAAATTGTAGTGTATGTCCTGACGAAGAGACGGGTACGTCTCGAAACCGGTAGACAGAAGTTGTCGGTGAGTGGTTATTTACTAACATTACTAATATCAATTAAAATGTTTGACCACAAAGTAAATGCTTTGAATATAAATAATAGTAGAAATTTTATTGATGAGTCGTAATGAATTTTTTTAACTGCATTCTAAATAGCCTAGTTTACTTAGAATGATTTATTAAGTACTCGTATATGTATGTAGAAATTTATGGCAGGATGTTATTTACATGGTAATCATCTTCATGTCCACAATTCTTTCCGGATTTTACTATGGGAATATAAACCTTTTAAAAATCCATATATTTACACATTAAATAAAAGCCACGGCTATAATTAGACTACAAATCATGTCAATTACTTATTGAACCATTTCGTTACACGCACCTGTGCGGAATCGACGACTTCTGAACGGAGAATCATGCGTTACCTTTTGCGGTAAGAACCGATTATAATTCTGGATATGCATCAACTTGCTTCTTTTACGCCCATTAGTCTGACATGTTCTAATTGAAATAATTATTGCCAGCCGAGATATTTATTCACGGTTTCCCGATATGGCTAACGACTTGTATTTTTTGTACCAAATCATTTCTACCGAAGGAGCCACAACGCTGTCAGGTGGAATTAATCGGAACACGGCTTACATCAGTGGACTGACTGACGTCTGACGTTCCGAGCACTAAGCATCTTGTTTCTCTTAGATAAGGCGGGATTAAGCTACTGTTCCTTGAATGTTTAATCGTGGACGGAAATCCCGGGCGTCATATTAAATATCAGATTACGATAAATTATACGCATGGTTGAAATTATGTGTTTGACTTCAGCTAACTGTCGAGTATTTGATGAATTCCGCCAATGATTTTAACTTTATCTTAGAAACCACTTGTCCAAAAGAATTCGTTTCTCAATTCGGTTTTTGGATACGATAATTTAAAGCTAATCAAGCTGATCAGTGCAAAAACCTGATTGCATATTGCTTATTCTTAGCTCCCAATATGTTTGATATTTGAAAAAATATAACTGAGAAAAGTAGCGAATACCATCCCAATCGGATAACCGAAAAAGTGACAGTTACCAATGAGTCACATCTCTACTTTTTAGAACCTTGTTCTGAAACAATAACAATATTAGTAGAATTATGACCCAATGACAGCAAAACTTTCGCAATAGGTATAGTATTACATTTAGATATACGGAAATCTTGACTTTTAAATGGTGTTAAAATTTAATTACCTAGAATTTATCTATGAGATTACAGTCAACATAACTTAACACTTATTTTAAGCCCCTTTATAAGATATTGCCCTATAACTCTTAGTCGAATACATTTCGACTACGAATACATAGATAGACTAAGGAAGTAAATTAGTCATGAATTGCGAATAGATTAGTATGGTCGTTTCCAAACTTTAATTTCAGCACGAATTAAATTATATTCTCTACAATTTCAATCATCATCTTTACCACATTAGAGCAAAGATTCCCAACCTTTTGGGCAATTCCCTCCGGAGGTGTTGTATTCTCCATTCGTTCACTTCTAAATTGAGTCGACGAACAAAACTAAAAAAAGGTCGTTACCAATTTTTTATTCTTTTCTTTTTTCTCTTTTGAAAAAAAATCCCGGCGACCAATTTTATAGCCAAATGTCAAATTTAATATCATGAAACCACGAGCATATGATGTTTATAAAAATAACGGATGTACATATTTCACCATTTAAATTAAACGAATAATATACTTAAATAAACGAAAACAAATTCCCTTATCAAAAATAGATTTGGAAGTCAAAACGTCAATAGTAATAATCTAATTATTTTAATCATATAATGACACCGTGGTGGTTCTTGTGTTAATTCCTATGTCAATAAATATAAGGCAAATCATTTGGCTACTTCTGTTTTGTTTTTAGATACAAATTAATTTTACTAATAGTAAATGCTAAGCATGCATTCTGAGAGGAAAAAATTGTATAAATAAAGCAGATACGGATACAATATGAAGAAAAAAAAATCGATTGCATTGATACATGTTTTGTCCGCCTCCGTAGTGTAATGGTTAGTACGCTCGGCTACCGTACCGGAGGTTCCGGGTTCGATTCCCAGGGGGAGTCAAGTAAATACAAGTGATTTTTTTCACTGTAATATTTATTCAATATTACCCTGGAGGGACTGGCTGATCACCTTTCCTTCATGTGTAACGATCACGATAACACTGCGTTTATATGATGCAGTGCCCTATGCACCATTAGGGTTTGAAGAAAAAGATTTGATACATATAATTTGGAGCGAGAAAACATTGTAATAACGATCATTTCGGTATTTACCCAAATATTTGACAAAATAGCCCATAAGAAGTCAACTATGCGTATGTGTTTGTATATCTAAGTACTTATATGTTTCTCGACAATTTTATGATTTTCTGAAGTCATTAGTGGTGATATGTGGCGCATTCGACTGACTTCCGCCTTTCGAATTTCCACAATATTTTCATTTAAGAGACGCAACTGTAACGCCCGGTCCCGATTATATCTCTCCAAAAGCGCGGGAATATGAAATACTGCCAAAAGATGGACGTTCCTCTGAGTTGCGATACATTAAAGTGATTAGGGAGGTACTTAATATTCATTAGTGGACGTATATTTCAGTCCATTACGACCACCGCTGCCTGAAATCAGGGAAATTTAAATCTTGTAAAGAAATTTATTATTCACTGAGATTAAATCAGAAACTAAGAACTAAAAATAAATGATGTAATTAAAAATGTGGATCTAATCATATATTTTTAAACTATGTAGTTTATTCACACGTGTTGTTGCGTCAGTGTAATATTTTTTTTAGTCAATCCTAGTCACTCAGGTGAATACCTATGTCGCCCAACTATGTTTATACATTATTTCACTGCTTGATTTAATGTTTTTTAAAATACCGTATTTCTACAACTTTTATACGTTGTATTGACACGTCGCTCACTCCTTTCAAGAACATCATAAATAAAAAAAACTTGATTTTTCAGGAGAACGTTTTTAAAGTTTAAAAATATAATACAATATTTATTAAAAATAAATATCAAGCCACTTATTGAACTTTTTACTGTGCAACAGATCTTTTTAGGTAAGATCTGAAGGTTTTTTCTCCATTTCAAAAATATTTAGTATATTTAAAAAATATAATTAAACAATACCTTTTCTTCAAAATGCAAAAACAACACTTTCTACCCTGTAGCGGGTAAATATTAAGTTTAAAATATGCCTCTTTTACTGGGATATAGTAAATTTTATGTGCATTCCGAAAACATGCACAACTGAAAATTGACGATTTTTGATTTATGACGTTCTTGAAAGGAGTGAGCGACGTGTCAATACAACGTATAAAAGTTGTAGAAATACGGTATTTTAAAAAAACATTAAATCAAGCAGTGAAATAATGTATAAACATAGTTGATACTCTAAAAAATGGTTCATTAAAATAGTAAGAACACATGGAGTGTCAGTAGCGCCATATATGATAAATTATCGAAAATAATTATTATTATTTTTACTGTTATTAATGTCCTAACCACATGGAGCTATTGAATTATGAAATAACGAGAAAACAGATGTAAATATGAATTTTGAAAGTCGTAGAAATCGAAAAAATCGAAGAAAATACAGAAGATCAGGTACAACTAGTACTTTGAAAGTGGACTTATGTATTGTTGTATAAAAATAATAAATAATAAATAAATATATGTAATAAATAAATATCATGAGACGGAACTATCGACGCGCGTGTAGTACAAGACGCAAAAATATGTAAAAAGAGAATAATTACAACAAAATTACATGAACTTCGGCATAAAAAATTTCAACAGTCTCCCTTTAGAAATTAAAAATATTAATAAAAAAACACTATAAAACATTAAGACAATAAGACAATAAAAAAAAACTAAACAAGATAACTCCCTCTCTAAGCACAAGAGTTTGTCTCTTTTTTGGTAAGATACCGCATAAAAATATATATACCCTAGTAATATTATTTAGATATAAAACAAAAATTGTAAAAAAATGTATACTATGTTACTAATAAATAATAAATAATAAAAAAATGCAAATACAGAATGGTTTGGAGTTCTCCAATATATGCCTGTAGGGAAACGGTATGATAGTCAGTTAGTTATCAGTTAATTACAAAGTTAAATTAAACAATAAAAACTAGTAGTGACATTTACGTTTCGCAATCCAATCCAATTCAGTGTGACACGGTAAGAATTATTTGTATGTATTCTAGTTTCAGCGTTCGTCCTCTGCATTCTGGTATTAGGGCGCCTACCTCCTACCTCCGCGGGAATATTAATAGGACCGGCTGACCCAGTCCGCCCATGCCCGCTCCCAGCCGGTAGCCGGTAGGGTCTAAATAACGTCAGTCCCCGGGACAACTGCTGTTCTACTTGCATGCCGTACGCATGTGTCACCGTCGCCGATGCAAGAAAAAAAAACACTATATGTTCTAAAGCTGTAATATTATATTATTATTTTGTAAACCTTAGAGTAATGGGCACTGCCCATTATTTATTATTAAGGGATAATTCCCAATCGTCAGTATCCGTTCGGCTGCGCGAAAAGTCGGTCGTAGAAACATTTTAAATCGTGCGCAGAGACCTGGGCACGATTTAAATTATTATTATTATATTAGAATATTTTTTAGGTACAACTGTTTTTACCTTATAATGAATATCCTGTTTTCCAAAAAAAATCCTCGGTCCTAAAGAAATTAAATTTAGAAAGACAATTTCTAGGTATATTTAGTCACAACGAAATCCGTGTAACTTTTTTATAAATCAGGTTCTAGTCCCGTGATTAATGTCGTAGACTCTGAGCCAGAGGCTCTAGGATCAACCCCCACACTACATTAATTTCATTCTAATTAAAATTTATATATGTGTATATCATTAGAACATACCTGTATTTCTTTTTTGTTTATAAAAAAACACACACATTTCAAATGGATTTCTTTTAAATCGGGTCATAGGTAATAAGATATAAAATAATAATTAATTCTTCTGAATTGTCCATTCAGAAGAAATACCTTAATTTAAAAAAATAAACAACAAGGTATATTTCTCAGTTACTTAACAGTTATTCATATTTCTTCTTAAGAAGAATTATGGAAAATCATTAATTATGGAAAATGGTCGCTTTTTCGACGTCTAGCAAAATAATGAAAGTTAAGACTTTAATTGATACCGTCAGTAAGCAATATAAACTACGAATCCATAGTATAATAATTCAACTACAAATTCGGGCGATTAATAAGGATTAAGCAAGAATCAAAAGTCGATTAAAAGAGTTAAACGAATAGGCCGTAAATATGTGCCATTAACCACCAATCCACCTTGACGGGATGGTCCAACCTTTAAATGCCACATTGGACAATGGTCGACGACCAATATTTTATTGGACTAGTATTTATCTTGTCGCGACGGAAAATATTCTTTTTTTTATTATTTTTTGATGAGATGAAAATATTTTGAAAATATTCTTTTTTTTATTATTTTTTTTATTATTTTTCTTCATCTTTGATGAGATGTCAAAAAATAATATGAAAATAACTCCTGTAATTGGAGATAATCCAGATTTTGTGAACAAGTATTTGGACACACTCAAAATGTTGGAAAATATTCTCGTCTTGTTTTTTTTTCTTCAAATTATAAATCTTGTCTTGTCTAAAAAAGTTGAGAAGTTGGCCGCGGGACAGGTCCAAGGTGACACTGATCGGTTAGAAACCATAAAATATCCATGGGGAAAAGCCATCATTCATAAAATATGCTTAGGTGGAAAGAATACCAAAAAATATACGGGTTATTTGGAAAATTAATATATCAGGACTGGGATTCCATACAAAAGTTGACATTTTAACTACACAGTGAAGATAAATTTAACTTTACTTCTTGGCTTCTATGTCTAATGACTTAAGAATTTATTTGCGGTTGTCAATTTGTATTAAAAGTAGCAAAAGCTTACGAAAAAAAATATGTTTAATTTTTACTGAGTAAGAAAAGTTTGTAGTTAGTAAAGTAGTTTACAGTACATCGATACAGTTTTTTTTATTACAATTTCTTGTAAATCGTCAAAGACAGAGATATTTTTTTTAATTTAATTTTGTGAGGTCGTCTATATTTCTCATTTTTTTGCTGTTAATAATTTTTTGCATTTTGTATCGATTTCTTGTACATAATATTGTTGTAAGATGCCAACTGTTGAATCTTTTACCGCATCTACTCACTAATACTATAATATAAAATAGAGTTATCGCTGGTAGCAGAATACAAAAGAAGACCTACCTAACTTAAAATATGAAAGCACCGAAAATACTTGTTTAAAGAAAAGGGACTAATAATACGCCCATCAACTAAGCCTTAATTTTAAGATGACAAATTTGAGATACCAGGTATACAAAGAATAAAGAAAAAATGTTGATACAATACACCTACTTAGTTGAACCAAAAAAATACAATGGGTGAGGATTTAAAAGACTTTAGGAGTAAAATATTGCTTCAGTCTGAGGAATTTTGCAGATTATAACTTTTTTTTATTTGTAGATGGAAGGAATATATTTTTTCAATTAAAAATCTCGCGTATCGCTTTAAACCGTACGCTTTGGATGGCGTTTATTTGTGTTGGATAAACATATAGCCAGAACCAACAGAAAATACAGTAGCTTCTAAAAACAAACAAACGAATAGTTCGGGCTGCGGTTACCTAAGACTTACGGTAACTGGACTACATGTCACGGTAAACCTGTGACAACACCGGTTGTTACGGTAACCAACCGACTTACTCAAATTGGATCATTTTGATAAGGATTTAGATAATTTTCAATTAATTAATTATCATATTATTTTTTGACATCTGATAAGAAGAAGAATATGGAAGTCTGGGCATTTACGGGGCTGACGACCGTCATAGGCTGGTTTAAGAATTGGTGAATGTTACACACGTGTAACATTCACCAATTCTACCCATTATTGACAACCACACTACTCAAATCCTTGGAAGTTCTATATATATGAACCAATTTTTTGAAACATTGTTCTTGAATCACTAGAACTTCACTAGAGACATCTATTGGTGAGATGAAAAGAAGCTTTTTATGGAACAGAAACTCTTTTATTAGTATGTGAGGTCCGAATCCTGGATTATAATCACACGCATGAGAAACGCCAGAAAATATCATTTTCATTTTTATTATTTAAGCTTTTAATTTGACCAGATAATTTATTTACAACATTTTGAGTGTGTCCAAATACTTAAATGCCCACACTTCCATATTCTTCTTCATCTTTGATGAGATGTCAAAAAATAATATGAAAATAACTCCTGTAATTGGAGATAATTCAGATTTTGTGAACAAGTATTTGGACACACTCAAAATGTTGCAAATAAATTATCATAATTAATTGACCAAAATTTGTATGAAATACCTTTGAATTGTAAATATTCAAAACGCCGTCGTGTCGCTTTGTGTCTGAACACAAATAAATTGTGTCTTGGCGCCAAGAAAATATATGACAATAAAACGGAGCCATTTTATTGGATCAAATGATCACCGAAATCCACAAATTACGAAAACGTTACGTCAAGAATGCAAGCGAGTGACATACGTCTTTTCCGCTGACGTATCATAGAACATGAGAAAAGTCGCATTGAAAATTACGCGGCAGTATTTTATTTGGGATGAAGATTAATTAGTTTAATAAAACCTGCCTATAGAAAATGGGGATTTCCTTAACGAAAACCATACCGATAGCGATATACATATCGCTCACTCCTTTCAACAACGTCAAAAAACTTGATTTTTCAGAAGATCGTTTTTTAAGTTTAATAAATATAATACAATGTATTAAAAACAAATATCAAGCCACTTATTGAACATTTTACTGTGCAACAGATCTTTTTAGGTAAAACCTGAATGTTTTTTCTCCATTTGAAAAATATTTTGTAAATTTAAAAACATAATAAACAATACCTTTTCTTCAAAATGCAAAAACAGCAGTTTCTGCCCTGTAGCGGGTAAATATTAAGTTTAAAATATGCCGCTTTTGCTGGGATATAGTACTTTTTCTAGGCATTCCGAAAACATGCACAACTGAAAATTGACGATTTTTGATATATGACGTTCATAAAAGGAGTGAGCGATATGCATATGTCTGCCAATATGATTTTTAGGTATATATAACATGTTCAATTTTTTTTTACACGGTCGAAATTGTAACTGATCAAACATGCTTTTTACTACTACTAACGACATGATTTTTTAATTCGATTATTGTCGAAATCGAAAATCTAATTCGATTATTGTCATGTTTGATGTTTTCAAATGAAAATGTTTCGATAAATAAAGTTTTATTTTCCTTACAATTTTGAGTCATTTCACAAATCATATAAAAATACAAAAAGATCGACATAGCGACGGTTTGTTCGGTCAATTTGTTCAATTTATAATAATAATATTTTTGGATAATATATAGAGCGCCATCTTCGTAAAATACTACCTTAAGGGCATTATCGTATCGTCAAAAATATATATCATTACATGTCTAATTGAAATTAATATGTTATTTGTTCATATTATATTGTATTTTGTATTAGATTAGGCAGACCGCCAAGCAATTGTCGCAACGCTACTTCCTACAGGTCAAATTCCAGAAAATTTTCTTTATTCTCCCAGTGCGTTCCAACAGATAATACGAAAATAGGTTAATGATAAATTTAGTTAACCTACTGAAAGAATTCGACTAATGAGCTAAATCTTTCGACATCGCGGAATATATAACATTCCAATTTTACGAACTGCAGCTACTAGTCTTTCTAAAGAACAAGTAAATATGTAGAGAAGAAAATAACCACAAAAAATTAATAAATTGAAATACGATAAAAATTAATTAATAAAGGTCTCCTATTTAACTTGTAGAATACGATATGATGATAAAAATAATAATTCTTATTTTATTCCGGCTTGACTAAGCGGTGAGACCAATACTTAGCCAGCCATACCTGTATTTTGTTTACAGCTACAAAGTATTATAAGAATAAAATAAATGAATTAAAAAACAAAAATAAAATAGAAATATTGTAAATAACATGAATACAGGATAGATGATGTGAGAAAATTAGCTCGATGACAATCGCAATACTATGGTTCAGTGTTGCCTGTAATTCTAAAAATTATTATAAATACTTTGAGCTTTTTTTAAGTACAATGATATATGTACCTACGTATCTAAATATATATTATAGCGACACTCAAAAACAAAGAGCTTTGAAGTTATGTTTTGGTATAAACATACCTTATACTGCCTTCAATGCCTAGTCGAATTTAGAAATAAATAATAAACCTATCGTGAACAACTACATCAATTGAAGAAGAAATTAAGTGGGGAAAAAGTAATGTTAACGAACGAAATTGCTCAAAATGGTGGAATTTTTAATACTTGACTTTCCATTGATAACTATTTATATAACTATTAATGGGTATTTTTTATCTATGGGGAAACATATATGGTATATCTATTCACACTCACAAGTCATAAAAATACATAATTAAAAAAAAATTAATTAATAACCCTATTTTAATCAAAATCCTTTCCGCCTTCCAGTGTTGGTAAAATGGTCCTTTATCGCGTTGCGTTTAAAAGATGATAATCATAAAACTAAATTTTATTTACGATAATAATACTGATAAGCCGAAATTCAATGCGCTTGTCCAGGTTCTTCAATATCAGCGTGATTAACAAAATAAATCAGTAAATAAAAAATATTTTTGTACTACTTTTCTTTACAATAATCTTAGTAATATTAGTTTATAATCACACACCGAGATTTATTGTCTATCGGTTTCGAGACGTACCCGTCTTTTCGTCAGGACAATCAGTACACCAGCATTTATGCAAATAATTTTGCAAACTATTTGCATGTCCTGACGAAGAGACGGGTATGTCTCGAAACCGGTATACAAAAAAATCTCGAAGAGTGGTTATTTTCTAATATTACTAAAATTTTTGTAAAAAAATGTTAAGTAAAAATGACTAACCACTTAAGAAAAAAAATAAGATTTTTATAATTTTGTGTTTTTTTTTAATGTTATTATTTTTTATTAAATCGAATTCTTATATAAAAAATATTATACATATCGCTCACTCCTTTCAAGAACGTCATAAATCAAAAATCGTAAATTTTCAGTAATGCATGTTTTCAGAATGCCTAGAAAATGTACTATACCCCAGAAAAAGAATCATATTTTTAACTTAATATTTACCCGCTACAGGGCAGAAAATGTTGTTTTTTCATTTTGAAGAAAAGGTATTGTTTAATTATTTTTTTAAATAAACTAAATATTTTTCAAATGGAGAAAAAACCTTCAGGTTTTACCTAAAAATATCTGTTGCTCAGAAAAAAGTTGAATAAGTGGCTTGATATTTATTTTTAATACATTGTGTTATATTTTTAAACTTTAAAAACGTTCTCCTGAAAAATCAAGTTTTTTGATTTATGACGTTCTTGAAAGGAGTGAGCGATATGTTAAATGCATCAATTTGAAAACAAAAAGAAAATTAAAATTCCCACCAAACGGAACGAATATTTTTTCCAGGATTTGTTTTTTAACGATAGTTTATAAATAATCCCAGATTAGTTAGACATCAACAGACACCTTTCATATATTTACATTAACATAACGATACAATAAAACATACCTAACCACATCCCACACGAATTGCAAGTGGATGTCGGTTTAACATATTCGAAATTCCTCGGCTATATTTTTAATACAAGCATTAGACGCCAAATTAGGATTATTACGAAGAGCACTTAAAGTGGTTAGATCAACTGAGATATCTATAAATAAGGCAGAAAAAACTCATTAATATCATACAAATAACGAGGTCATCGACATGTCGATACGACGTGAAAACGACTGTGAGTAAAAGATATTATAAAATAATATGCGTTTAATAAAAACACGAGTACCTACACTCGAATGGATTAATATCAAGATGTGTGATTATTGGCTAGTAAATTGATATGAAAAATCACAAGACTATCTGTAGCATTCTTATTGAAATATGTAGAGAAATAAGGGATATATGAAGGTTTAAACATTACATATTTTTATAAAACGAAAAACGTGCGTTCGCATGCGTCATCAAATTTTCGTCATCGAACGTTTTATGACGTCATATGGTTTATTGCCTATGGTTTATAGAGCTGTAATAGTAGTTGTGTGAATTGTTTATTTACCACTATACTACCATTTGTGTGATACAAATACGAGGGGAGGTTGGGTGGACCGTAGACATCAACAAATAGAGCCGCCAATAATTTAGCAATGTAACCAATATTAAAATAACTTCATCGTTTCTGTGACGTCATTCATTGCCAACTTACGAAAATAACGTTTTTTCGAAGGCGAATTTTCCAAAAGAAAATGATGAAAGAAAATATTAATTATATCGGCTGTTATAAACACAAAACAAGTCTAATACAATCCTTTATAGATTGAGTATGTTAAATTAGATATTCCTCCCGTCTGACAAAGATCCATTGTTAAGAAATTCGTGATTTTGTTGACAAACTTATTAAAAACAAACTCCGAATTTACAATCCATACGTATTAGAGATTAAAAAATAGAAAATATTAAAATACTTTAAAAACTGCCTATTACATGAAAACACTAAAAAAGTACAAGGAAATTTATACTAAGTAAATATCCCCTTAATTAAGAAAAATATATAAATATTGAGTGTATGTTCCTCTCGAAGCACAAGAGCTTAGTCTCTTTTTTGGAGAGGCACAGCGTAACTAGTATGAGATATTTTATAATAAGATATGTGTAGCTAATGAATTAAATTGTTATATTTTTGTAAATACATATTTTGAATAAATTAAATTAAAGTAAAGTCACAAATGAGACGAAGGATTTATCGATATTAAAGATAATATGTTATTCACCATACGTATAATATACATATGTGTGTATGGATAAATCATTCGTATAGTGAATAATTCAGTTTCTGATGTAATAAATATTTAATATATCACCCAAATGATGCATAGGGCACTGCATTGGATCGACGCAGTTTTATTTTGATCGTTAATTACAACAAGGTGAGGTGATTGGTCCAGCGCTCATTCTGGGATGTATTGTAGAAGTAAAATATATTTTATGCGATACAGATGAGGTAAGAGAAGGAGAGGATTAAAGACATCACGGATATATTGCAAAGGAAATGGAGGCGGAATGTAGGAAGGAAGATGGGACAAGCAGAATAGCAGCAATGGATAGGCAGTAGGGTTTTTTTTAAATATGGGAGTTGCATTTATTTATTTATCTTGTTTATTATGTAAATGGTTTAAAATAGATCGTTGAGTGGATTTTGTTTCTTCTAACTAAAAAATGTTATACTTTAATAGCACTAAGGGTTGCATACCTGTACTCTTTTTGTACCTGTACTCTGTACATTTTTTTTACCTCCACAACAGCATATAAATCCGTTAACCATAGATAAAAAATAAATAGAGACTAGGATTTTCTAATTTTAAGGATAATATGACTAGAATGTCTTTGTAAGTTGGAACCTTGTTATATATATAGTTCGTAATTCGGCCGGTTTAATGTTTTATAACAAGTCGGCTTTTCGGAATAAATTGCAGTGGTAATCTTCAGGAGTATTATATTACAAATTGTGTGCTTTTCCTTGTTATGTTTTCACCAACCATATATACCTACATAATAATACGCTTGAAACTGTTCTTATAATAACACGGATCCTTCCTTTGATCGAAAATCACACTGTGTCCATTAGAGTTCTATGTATAAGAACAGAATTCGTAATAAAAGGGGCACAACTAATAAATATTAAACATTTTTTTTTAAATTTAATATAGTTACATTTTTAAGTACAACATAATACATTTTCTAAATATTTATACATATGGCAAACTTTCAGTTTTATATTCGCTGTGCCTCTCCAAAAAAGTGACTGAACTCTTGTGTCAAAAAAGGGACTTACACTCGTGGTTTAATGTTTTATATAATTAATGGTATAATAGTCTTTTTTTATATATTATATATATATATATATATATATATATATATATATATATATATATATATATATATATATATATATATATATATATATATATATATATATATATATATGCACTAAGGAACTTGTACATAAAACAGAATGCAACATTTTGTCCGCCTCCGTGGGGTGATGGTCTGCACGCTCGGCTACTGTACTAGAGGTCTCAGATTCGATTCCCAGAGGAGGTCAAATAAATATAAGTTATTTTTTATCTTATATTTATTCAATATTACCCTGGACTGGTACCCAAAGCGGAGGGCTGATCACCCTTCCTTCATGCGTGAACGATCAAGATAACACTACATTTATGCTCTATGCACCATCAGGTGGGGATAAGGATTTGGAAAAACGTTCGCGTTAAAAAAAGAATAAGGGAACTTGAAGTCTTGAAAAAATATGTCTAAAATGGAAGTAGATTAGTCTATAAATTATCAAAAACTTCAAATCCGACTCTTATAAATTATGAAAATCTAAACTCAGTATTAACGTGGACATTAAGGCCTTATTTGCAAACATAAGCATAAGAATTTAGTAAGCGACCGACTGCGCGAGGGGCCACACGTCTTGTGTATATATATATATATATATATATATATATATATATATATATATATATATATATATATATATATATATATATATATATATATATATATATATATATATATATCGAAAAAATATTTATTAAATTTTTATAACTCCTTACCTATTAATAACTCTTTTATTTTCAAAATCATTTATTTACTTCGAAGAAAATTTGTTTCAATACAAAAACAGTGTAGAGCAAAAAATTCACTTCACGTCAAATATTACCTGGGTTTGAAGAAAATTGAGTTGCGTTTCATCGTATGTTGGGCGTTAATAAAATTCGTAAAATATCCAGACTTGCACCGCTATAATGCCGAGTGCATCCCGAACTCCATCGCGTGCAGCCGATCCCAAACTCCTCGCCTCGTCGGCGGTTTTACAAGTCTCGTTATTTATTTATAATTTATACTGCACACTGCAGCAGCGAGCGGTCGCTCGGCCGCGGCCGGCGCAGTGACTAGCCCGGGCACCAGGGGCACGAGGGCCGTGCCCGGGCACGGGGTGCCATAGGGCCGTGCCCGGGAACGAGGAAAAACAGTACTCATACAAATATTGATTAAAAAAAATATGTCCCAAGACACTTTTTTTTAAATTGATTTAATCATTTATTTGTAAATATGGATTTCGAAAAACATCCTCGTTTTCATGCTTTTATGCGAAGTTCCTTGTTGATAGCCTGTTCAGCGAGTGTTTTTGCCTAGTATTTTCCCGAAATTATAGTAACTTTCAACATAAAGAGTAAATCCACTCACGAGTAGGCATAGGCTATGAAACTTAAAAAGTTGAAGCTTGAGTAGGGTCATAATAAGCGGTGTTGCATAAGCCGTAGGTAGATTTCAGAGTCACTTGGACGTTAGGTAATTCAACAAAAAAAGATGGCCTTTTCACGAAACAGGACTGTCAGACACGAAGGACTAAATTAAAATAAAAGTATGTACTAATTTTCAGGCATAACAAAAAAATATTTATTTATTCTTACAAATTCATTCGAGAACAAAAATATGGGTCTTTTGACATCACGTGTACGAATATTTAAAAAAATATATAAAATACTTAAAAACAATATATTTACATTATCATAATGTTTTACGATTTGCTGATAAAAAAGCAAGAAATCTTTTAAAGATTATTCACGGGATAAAGATAATACATATATATAAATAAATAACATATTCAGATTATCTTCCTTTTTTGTACAAAAACTTTTTAATTATTTTAATCATTTTAATAACTATAAATATGCATATCGAAAGAAATTTTCCCCACCTGCTCGCGTCAATTTACAAAAATATCCTCGGTTTTATGCAGATTTCTCATTAAATTAAAAATAAAACACTTTTTTTACCACTTGAGTAGCGAGTGTTTTTGCCTAGAATTTTCACTCATGAATTACTTGAGATTATAGTAACTTTAAACATGAATAGTAAATCCACTCATTTGAAGCCCAAGTAAGTCCAAGTGATGTTGCATAAGCCGTAGCTAGGTTTCAGGATCATTATACGTTATGTAATTCAACAACAACAAAAATACTATTTCAGGATTGTATTTTGTTGCGACTAGTTTCGGAAGCTACAGATGCTTCCATCTACAGATTTAAATATAAACTCCTTATAAAAAGGTGTTTTATTTGTAATTTAATAATGTCATACCATAAAGTGAATGCTGAAACAATAAATAACGTACCGCTTTCTCATAATTACATTTGCAGTTATATTTCTCATATTACATATCGCTCACTCCTTTCAACAACGTCATATATATAAAAAAAAAACATGATTTTTTTAGGAGATCGTTTTTAAAGTTTAAAAATATAATAAAATGTTTTCAAAATAAATATCAAGCCACTTATTGAACTTTTTACTGTGCAACAAATCTTTTTACGTAAAACCTGAATGTTTTTTCTCCATTTGAAAAATATTTTGTATACATTTAAAAAAAAAATAATTATGCAATACCTTTTCTTCAAAATGCAAAAACTACACTTTCTGCCCTGTAGCGGGTAAATATTAAGTTAAAAATATGCCACTTTTGCTGGGATATAGTACATTTTCTGGGCATTCCGAAAACATGCATAACTGAAAATTGACGATTTTTGATATGTGACGTTGTTGAAAGGAGTGAGCGATATGTAGTTATATTGCAACCACCAAAAAAACAGCAAAATACTTTATTTTATAACTCTCGGCGGAATGGGGTATTTGCACTTGGGAGGAATACATATTGGATTTAACATACTCCCACACATAGACTGCGCTTTTAAGATTTTCTTAACGCCATTTGTTCGTATGCGTGCTTTTTGAAGTGTAGACAGCTTAATCCTTTTTATCTCCCTTATTTCTTTCAACACACATCCGTATGCATGATCATACTTCTCTAGAAAAATGTTATTTGGTCCAGCGCCCCTTTGAAACTAGTAATGACCCATCAGTGCCTACGTACGGCAATTTTGCTAACCTTCGCGATTTTAATTGAATTTATTTAAATTTGCCAATATCCCGGTGGTGAATAAATCAGGGGAGAGAAACGTAAAATATTGTTCCCATATGATACAAAAATATTGAGAATATCTCGAATATCGCAACTATTTAAAACCTTCAGTACAACAATTACAATAGATAGGTTGGTAGGTACCTGGTGATACCTCACTGGAAAATTGTGACAATAACTATAAGTAAGAACTTATTATTAACTCATTTTATTTGACACTGTTTTAGTAATCATTCGATTTCTATGGACTACGCATTCAAGTATACAAAAGTTTATACGCAAAAACCTACTTATTATAAATAGTTGATATTTAATCTATCAATATAATTTGTGTGAATATAATTTCAATTTATATTGAAATGTACTTCTATATCAAATGTCGGTGACTCTATGTACAAAAATTAGTACCAAAGTAGGTAAGTACATAATACTAGAATAAAAACGTAATATTTTACCTTTTTAGGAAAACATATGGGTACACATTATTCTCGTATTAGATAATTGATTTAATTATGTAATTTACTTTTGAAGAAATTGAATATTGTGTTCATATGATTTACAAAAATATGTTATATCAATTCATTTTAAATATACTATTTTCGTAGACTTATGGAAAGAGACCAGTTGAACAAATTAAGAATCAAGATGTGGCCCAATGTGCTCGAACCTAGAAACTCTGACACAAAGGTCCGTGACATTAACCAAGTGACCACAACCTGACTCCGAATATAACAAAAACAAAATAATTTTTTGCATCAAATGACAAATATTTAAAATAAATTTTGCATAAAAATGATGGTAACTCTATTTTGTATAACATTATATATTTTTTTTATTTTTGCTTTGCTTATATTTACACAAGGATGTTATTAAATATTTTTTTTTTAATTACAACCCTTTTGTGTGGTTAAATCCAGTATTTGTGTGCAAGGATTTGACTACACACAAAATATGAATAAAATCACTATTTATTTTAATCATTTGAAGCATTTCGTAAGTATGTGAAATAATTCACGGATCCCGTGTTAGATTCCCGGGTAAGTCAGCTTTACAGATTTTTTTTAAATTCACCGGTTCAAAAGGCTTGTTAATTGAATAGTTAAAAATTTCGACACAGCTGTGTTCTACTGCATGCATATCTAATTTTCGTTATTACTCGCAACAAAATTTTGCACATTGACCGAACATAAAAATGACAATGTTTAATAAAATTCAAACTATAAATCATGTTCTTTTTTAAATAAATATTTTTGATGCAATGTCATGTGCACCGTAAATAGGTGATAATGTAAAATGAAGATAAATACAAAATATTATTATAAAAGGTAGCTGTTTTAAAATAAATAAATAAAATCTCACCTGTCGATACAGCGATCACATCTGCATACTGCAGCTTGGAGAAGGAAGATCCAGAAAAGTCTCGACTAAATTACAAAACTTTTCTTTTAAAGAACTAAAATGTCTAAAACAATATTGTTTTCATACAAAATATTGTTCTCACTTCAAACAAAAACAAAAGCCGGCGGCGCACATAAACAAAAATAAAAGAACGGGATTGGCCAATTATTATCAAGCCTGTGTCCGATCAAAAGCGCGCAGTCGCGAAAATTTTAAAACGGGGCAATTCAAAAAGATGATATTGTAATATTTTGGAGGTTTCACAGGATACACGGGAAGGCTTCCCTTTATTCAAGAACTTGAACCTGCAAGATGGCTTACGGCACGCCGCATTCCACAACAAACTTATCCAGTTTTATGGTAACTTTTAAATTGTCCGCACGGAATCCAAGTAAATAAATCACGCGCACCATTCAACACCGGTAAGTTTGAATACTTCCCGACAGTTTTTATTTAATATTATTGTTTTTATTACTGGTTAACTGCGGCGAAAACGCCTGTCAAATTCTGTATTTTGCCGATGCGGACGGCGACAACACCAACCGCGGACGAAACAAAACTGTTTTAAATTTAAAGAAAATACTGGGATGGCGTCTCGGCTCGACCGGCCATGTTGTAAAACGCATTCCTTGGCTGTCTATATAGCGGTCTCTGTCTATCGCCAGCCGGAGGGATAAATAAGATAGAGATAGATAGAGCAAATCGCTCGTTCTGTGAAGTTCCCTGTTGATGACCTGTTCATCGAAACAGGGCTGTCAGTCACGAAGGACTAAATTCAAATAAAATTACTAATTTTCGGCAACAACGAATGAATATTTATTTATGTTTACAAATTTATTCAATAACAAAACGATCGCACGTGTCCGAACATTAGCAGAATCTAATACTCAAAAACAAAATTTTATGATTAATTTGCATTACAATACTATTTTATGTATTGCTGATGAAACAGCGAAAAATCTCTTAAATATTACTCACAAGATAAAGATAAACCTATATCAGCAATTTATTTAGATTACCTTCCATTTTTTGGGTTTAACTGAATTTTATATTACATTTTCTATTCTAGATGTTGCTAATGACGAAACTCTATAGCTGGTAACATAAATAAGTAGAAGAGCTGTAAAGTTAACGTTTATGAAAATGTAAACAAACAAAAAGCCAAAATTAATTTCTGCGTATTGTCTAATGTAATAACGCTGAGTACGTAATGAAGTGCTGTTATCTCAATTGCTATCGTGTAAAAATATACCAAATTAATTTGTTACAAATATATTTCTTTTAGTTTTGGTACTCACAATATATATATATGTATATATATATATATATATATATATATATACATATATATATATATATATATATATATATATATATATATATATATATATATATATATATATATATATATATATATATATATATATATATATATATATATATATATATATATATATATATATATATATATATATATATATATATATATATATATAAAATTCTACAAAAAATTGTAAAAGAAAAACACTTGTTTTTTACCACTTATATTATATTTATTTAACTATAACGACTAGTTTCGGAAGCTATGTTTCTTGCTTCAGGTCTGAATATAAATAAAAGTTTTTAT
Source organism: Brachycentrus maculatus (assembly GCF_059751285.1). Classification (NCBI taxonomy): domain Eukaryota; kingdom Metazoa; phylum Arthropoda; class Insecta; order Trichoptera; family Brachycentridae; genus Brachycentrus; species Brachycentrus maculatus. The sequence continues at coordinate 840,896 of NW_028280846.1, read as the reverse complement.
TCAGACTTGATGATGGAAGCGTAGCTTCCAAAACTGGACGTTATAATTTAATATACGAGTATATAACTGAAGTGGCAAAAAAAACAAGTGTCTTTCTTTTACAATTTCATCATGTCTTACCACAAAGTGAATGCCGAAACAATAAATAAAATTCTTCAAAGATTTAAAATGCATGCATTAGACGTAAAAATACTTATGAAATGTAAAGATATAAAATATTAAGAATGTCCTTGTGCGTGGCAACCCTACTGCATCCGAGCAGGTTGTTCGCTGGCGCCCTCGGCCGAAATGTTTGAAAAATATTTACACCGATTCATCATTTTGTTGTATCTTATTCGCGGTTCAATAGCAATCACCAATCGCCTCCGAGCTCCGAGCTCCGGCCGGCCGGTACTCCGCTACACCTGCGCCTGCCCCTCTGGGTGCCCAATTAGAACCTGTTGACGTAATTACAATCCTATTTGGGAGGACTTGACGCTAAAGCATATCTGTGATGTAATTTGGTCCGCTGGTCGCTTGTTAAGACGCGGGAAGATCGAATGCTTGTTTTGTTTCAACTGGTGTAGCTTGTATTATTATAATTTTATACCCACTCATCTCTGGAAAGAGCAATTTTCAGCGAAATCGGAGGAAGGAGACGATTAAATTTTGGCGTAAATACCGCGTCTCTTAGATTACTTCCTTAAGGCTTAGATCTCAAGCTTGTCTCAAGCGTTCAGCTACGCTCAGGGCTGGTCGTGTGCTCACGCTCAATTTTTTCAAAAAACGTATATTGGATATTTTTTTGTTTTTTAGAATATACATGGATTTTTTTATCTTCTCGCCTTTCAATAACTCTTTTTTTTTCAAAACCATGTAGTTATTTCGACGCAAAATTTATTTTTTCAATTCAAAAACGATGTTTTGAGAAAAAAATTATTTACGTGAATTATTTATTTACCTGGATTTAGAGAAAATAAAGTTGCGACTTAACGAATACTCGGCCTTAAGCTTAAAGAGCGCGTGCGTTTCAAATCGTTTGATTGTCGTATAATAATTGTGTAATTGAACAAAAATGGCTAAAATTTAACGAAAAAAAAATTGACTTAGACCTAAAAATCTAAAATCATATAAAATATATATTGTAACTAATATACTCTATAAAACTACAACTCTTTTATGACCAACAAGTATATATCCGTCCTTTGCTAGTTCGTAATTAAAATTCTCGTACTTATTTTTGTTATTTCATGTACAATTATGTAAAAAAATCCCGGGGAGTAGATGATTGAAATTATTTTTAACGAAAAGTAACCAACCAGCTATTTTTTGTTCTCTTAAATTAAGAAATATTTCATGTAGTACAACTCCAAGAAGAATGATATAATGAGAAAATGACACAGAAGCCATATACATTTTGACTTTAAAAAACCACAGGCCAATCGGAAGAAGCAATTCTTTCAAGAACCCGATTGAACGGGTATTTAAAAATTCAAGGAAACACACATAACCGAATCTTCTTTAATTAGAGACTTTATAACATTTTTCGGTATTTTTTTACTCAGTAAATGTTGATAATTAAATCTATGATTCAGAAAATCACAATCGCCATTTTCCAATTTCAAGATTATTTAAAAAAAAACAGATAAGTACTTTTTATTGAAGAAAAAAAACTGTTTCGCTTTTTTAAACTCTTTATTTAAGGAATATTTTATTAAAAAAATGTATACTGTGCGTGGGTCTGACTTCCAGGGGGGTCAAAATAAATATAGGTGATTTTTCACTCCAATATTTAATTGATATTACCCTGGACTGGTACTTGCAGTTCAGGACTGATCACCTTGCCTTCATGGACTTAATTAACAATGAAGATAATAGTGCTTCAGTAAGGGTTAATGGGGGGGTAAAAACTGGGTGGTAAAAACTGGCTGCAAGCAGCAACCGACCGAGGAAAATGGAAAGAAAAAGAAGAGGCAGTGGAGGACAGAGGGCTCATGAAGAAGAAGAAGAATGGTTAATTAGGAATAAATAAATCGCTCATGCAGCGATACACAGTATGTCAATACGATGCAGTGTCCTATGCACCAAATGAAATACTTGTACGCGAAAGACAATGAAATCACATTTGTCATTCAAAATCAATCGGCTATAGTTCATACAAATGACCACGTCACGCATCGCTCAACTCGAGAACGACCTCAGACGTACCTAGCCAAAGGTTCTTACCGTCTAGCTTCGATCAGAGAGCTACTCTCCGGTCGGCAGTTGTAGATTGCAGCCTCGCAACAATGTAACGATATAAATCAAGGAATGTCTCATCTTCCATGTCGTGAACTACCCACGTACAACAATGTCGTAATGCCAGACATCCCGGCAATGGCTACGGCGGTCGAACATCAAAGACTTTAACGACAATATTATCGACATGGATTGATACACTTTCCGGATGAGTTTGGCCTAATTGACGTGGACACTGGACATGCTCCCTTAAACGTAATTTTAGGTGAAGACTTCTTCGTGCTTCAAATCATTACTGACGTTTCAGCCAATATGTCCAACGGAAAGATAGTCCTAGGCTCTTGCGATGAAGACAACTCATTGCCTTTTTTGATTTAGCTCTTTTCGAGCTCTTGCCTTTAAATGGCTGTGTGCCTTGAACACATTTATTCCCCAAGATATTCCAGGCTTTTATTTCTGATCTAGAAACGTTTTAAGCGTTTTGTATCTTTATTTTTTTTCTTCATAATAATTGTATATATCTATGTATAGTACCTACACAGATTATAGACCAAGCGAAGTGTATCAAATACATGTAAAAATGGTGTGATTTAAAATTTGTCCCTATACATAGATCAGCACGTTTGGTTCCCTACTGGAGGTTTTGAGTTCGATTCCACGGGGGGTCAAAATAAAAATTAGTGATTTTCAGTCTAATATTTATGTAATATTACGTACCTCAGACTGGAATCTGAAGCGCTGGGCTAATCACCTTTCCATGATTTATTTAACGATCAAGATAAATCAGGTTATATACGATACAGTGCCCTATGAACCATTGAGTGTTGTAAAGGGTTAAAAGAAGAAGAAGAACTGATTTTAATATTTTCTCAACGGGTACCACGGGTTAGGTTAGGTCTATGAGATTTTTTAATTATAAAAATAATAATATTACTATCTTTCCTTATCCTAAGCCCTAACTGTCCATCATAACATCATCCCTTGGTTCCTCTACCTCTCCCTTTCAACTGCATACCCGATCCTACTCCTTTTGCCTTCCTTGTTTTCATCAATTTACAGATTCGTGAATAGGCAATGTTGTATTTTTCGTTAGCGAATGTACATGTGTAGAAAAAATCATACGTATTTATTATTAACGATTTAAAAATAAATTTCGTATTTTAGTTAACACCGACAAACCGCATCCATCATCTCCTAAGTATGTGTTAATAATAGGAACATCCATCGCTTTATACAACTTTTTTGCCTTTGAAAAGGGTTTTGATTTGTATAGCCCGATGATGCATATAACATGCATTTCTCCACACTATTGTGTACCGGGCAGGTACGAATGGTATTAATAGAGAAAAGAAAGGTACCCCTATTTAAACACCATTTTCTATTGTAGACCACTCACCAGCAGTAAGTAATGCATTCTTTCATATCGTCTTTATATATATTTTTTATAATCATTTGGAGGTTGCACGATGGAGACGCATTATATAAAATATTTTGGTTAAAACAATGTACCCGCACTTCACGTTTCAAACTATGATGCTTAGGAGGAAATTCGAGCTCGCTTTTTTTCCTTGAACCGAGGAGAAATAAATTCGGATCAGAATAGAAAATTTTCCTTATTTATTTAAATATCGTTTAGCTCCTTAGCTGTCATCGACAGCTGCAGTTGGCTTGTGATCGAGTGTGCGCAGAATGAGATTTTTGCACTGAAACTGCAGAAAGCCCAAAGTTTGACTCAGACAGCTTTAAGCTTTATTACCTTGAGTCTTAATAAAACATCCTCTAATCCTTATCCACACTCATTGGTGCATGGGGCACCGCATCGTACAGACGTAGTATTATCTTGATCGGTTGATTGTTAATTACACGAAGGCAAGGTGATCAGTCCCAAGGTCCAGGGTGATATTAAATAAATAAACCTATATTTATTTTTACCCCCAATGGGAATCGATCCTCCGTCACGGTAGCCAAAAGCGATAACCATATTACAATAGGAAGGCAAACAAAATACCTTTATGCCCTACACGTTCGGAAACAAATTGATGGAGATTTTTATGTATTTTTTTTTTATATTGTAGATAAGTAAAAAAGCAATGTTTATATCATCTCAAGGGCTATGTTTCCATACGGATGTTGACGTTTTTACTCAATAGTGTGGATAACTTCAACCTTACTTCTAAACTTTTATTTCTAATGACTTAGCCATTTTAAAAATTGTCGTTGAAACTTTTTTCTCAGGAAGTTAAAGTTACCGAAAACAAGGAATGAACACTTGTTTTTTTTACCGAATACAATTAAATGTAATGTTAACTTAACCACGCAGTTAAAACTATAACTAGCGAATGTTATCGATGCCCTTAGGACTTCTTAGCTTGTGGGGATTTCACATATGCAATCGTTATAATAATTTTATCCGCGCTACAGATGACTTTACACCACTCCCAGATATCAAGTATGCGTCATGTGAAACTGAACCAGCGTAGTTATGAGTCCAATCATCCGTGCTGTATGGAGTCCGCATATTGTGTAAAGGTATTCATCACAACCTAACCTGTAATCAGGGATGTGCCTCACCCAAAGGTACCAACACTCGGAATTGGCATCCGAAGAAAAACAAAAGAAACGCCAAGAATCTCGGCCCACGGCGGTCTTCCTAATGACCTAAACCCGTTATGGTGAGGTCACACGTAGTCAAGGTCACGCTGGTCACTGGTCACTAGTCACTGCACCAAGCCTTCGATATTGCAAACAATGGAATCATTAAGTAACAATTTTTCACCTAAATCTTCATTGTGAATATTTATTATTATTACCGAAATATTCCAATCCAAAATACCATAATTCGCTTTCAAATAAGTATGTGTTTTTTTTAGTTTATTTTTTTATTATTTGGTAGTCACCCGGTGAGAGGATGTTTCTGCCAGTGTCGAGTCTTATTTTTATTTTCAAACAAAATAATAATAATAAAAAACAATAATAACAATTTTTAAAAAATCATAGTTTAAATGCGTTTAGCTTTAACATTTTAGAAATTATCACAGTGATTCTAGAATTAGGTTCAGAAAAAAGGATGGATACTTGGGTGGGGAGTTGGATTCCTGCCTGTGGTAGGCTATTTAGAAAGTTTTCCTCCTAACGTATGGTTTGCATCCTCTATATCGTATCCACATTCGCAATATGTTGATGTGACGCACTTAAATTTGTTCAAATATAGTAATTTTTCATTTTGAGATCGTAAACAGTCTTACTAAATATCTTAACCTCCTACAACACATTCCCGTTTGATATCCTATTCGATTCTCTAGACAGGGTGGAATTCCAATGAAAAGATAACCCGTTAACTACGTAGTGAAGATAACTTTAACTTCACCTCTGTCGTTATAAACGATATTTTTTATATAGCCTTGTTTTCCGATAACAGCACATTTAAATATCTAGATTACTGATTCCAATTAGAAAGGTACCTACCGATTATTTTCTTAATGTCTTGTCTTTTTCATATTAATTTATTTCTTATAGGAACGCGAAAATGCCTTTTTATCAAATTCTTACAAAATGAATTTAATAAATGTTCTGGAAATATCAATAAAATAACACCAATTTTGCTTAAACATACACTAACTCAAAGAAAAAGAAAACATAGTTGTATAACTTAACCAGGAATACAAAACATATCGCTAAATTTTCAAGAACGTCATAAATAAAAAAACTTGATTTTTCAGAAGAACGTTTTGAAAGTTTAAAGATATAATGCAATGTATTAAAAATAAATATCAAGCCACTTATTAAACTTTTTACTGCGCAACAGATCTTTTGAGGTAAAACCTGAGGTTTTTTCTCCATTTGAAAAATATTTAGTTTATTTAAAAAATTAATTAAACAATACCCTTTCTTCAAAATCCAAAAACATCACTTTCTGCCCTGTAGTGGGTAAATATTAAGTTAAAAATATGCCACTTTTGCTGGGATATAGTACATTTTCTGGGCATTCCGAAAACATGCACAACTGAAAATTTACGATTTTTGATTTATGACGTTATTGAAAGGAGTGAGCGATATATTCTCTATTTTATTAAAATGAATGAGGTATTCTGTATTTATTTTGGCTACGGAATATACATATACCAACTTTGCTTCTTTTATTTTGTGGCGTCGAACTCCTAGTTTAAGGCAAACCGTAGAACAAAGTATTCTCTTTTTTTATATCTAACTTTTAAAATATCTCAGTGAAATATTCCAAAGAAATGAAAATTGGATTATAATAATGGTTATTAAAAATAACAAATGGTCACCAGAATTTGAGCACCAATATTGAATAATTGAAAACCAAATCATTATGCTTTTGCTTCCAAAAGTAACAAATGATAAAAATGATAATTTCTTTCCCAATTTTTTTTGGTAATTTAGTCAGCTAGTTAAAGTTTATTCAATATTCAATTTTATCTAATATTTATCTAATATAATAAATTTAACAATATATGATTAGCAAACATATAATTATTTCGGTGGTACAGTCACTTTAAAACGATATTCTAGTTTTTACATTGGTTTATCAGCAACATCAAAAATTAAGCTATGCATAGTACCACCTTATAAAAATAATGCATCTTTGTCAGACGGGAAGAATATCTAATTTAACATACTCAACCTATAAAGGATTGTATTAGACTCGTTTTGTGTTTATAACAGCCGATTTAATTAATATTTTCATTCATCATTTTATTTTGGAAAATGCGTCTTCGAAAAACATTATTTTGGTAAGTTGGCAATGAATGACGTCACAGAAACGATGGAGTTATTTTAATGTTGGTGTCATTGATAAATTATTAGCGGCTCTATTTGTTGATGCCTATGGTCCACCCTCCCACCACCCCCTTCCCCTCATATTTGTATAACACAAATGGTAGTGTAGTAATAAACGAACAATTCAAACTACTACTATTACAGCTCTATAAACCATAGACAATCAACCATATGACGTCATAAAACGTTCGATGACGGAAATTTTGATGACGTATGCGAACGCACGTTTTTCGTTTTATTCAAATACTTATCTAAAGTTTAAACTTTAATATCTCCCTTAGTTCCCTACAGATTTCAATAAGAATGTTATCGATAGTCTTGTGATTTTTTTTATATTAATTTATTAGTCAATAATCCAACATCGTGACAAAAGCCTATTGTATTAAAATTATTTTCAACCCTCTGAGAGTCGAATCGTGTGATCTAGTGCTAATTTACTAATGTTCTTTGATAAAATCAAATCAAAATATTCGTGCATGGGAACATTTATCTTTGTGTTACAAATTTATTTACGATGCCAAAAACTTGGCGAATATTTTAAAATTACCATTTTTTATTATCTAGATTCTAGAATCTATAATCTAGAACATAGTTCCGCCGCGTGTGTGCCGCGGCACACTGTGTGATTAGTTGGTGTGCCGCGGAAAAAAACTCTAGTTTCGTGAAAATAACACAATTGCTCTAAATTTTGATTGCCTGTGCTCAGTCAAGTATGCTCACATTTTGCATTAAACATAACATGTTAAATAATATGGTAAATATGCACCTCTGAAATTTCCACATTTGGTAGGTGTATCTTGAATAGAAAAAGTTTGCGGAACACTGATCTAGAAGACGTTTTTTATTAGGAGAAGTATGCAATAAACTTCTCACTGTGTTTTATTCGCTAAACAAACAAACTTGGATACGTATTTTCGAAGATCGACTTTATCGGGCGTATTTTTGGCGGAAGAATGATTTAATTTCCAATAAAAGGCCCGTAAAATAAAATAAAAATATGAGCCGAAAGCAAGAATCCGAATTTCCAAGATGGATGATATCTTTATTTGGTGCAGTGAGAACTAAAAAGGAATATAATGTCAAACCAATTCCAGACCGAATATTTCCAAAGCCCTGTTCAATAGCTGCGATGCGATTTCATCAAAAGGTCGATTATTGTTGAAGCATGTAAAATCATGTAATATACTACAGATAGGGCGTTTGTCCACTACACGGAATTACACGGAATGTTACCGTCCGGCACGTCAGTAAGCGTTTTAAAACGACGATTGGCTTGGATTGGCTTATGCTTTTGTCCATCTTTTTTCGGATCGGTGCTCTTGATCGGTGCGTGAACACGTTGCGCGTAAGTCGCTTTCATTTTTCAAAACCGGACTGCCGGACGGTTAAATTCCGGGTAGTGGACAATCGCCCATAGACTTCTGATAACCATATGGTTAATAATTATTTCTTCAAAAAGTACATCTCAATGAATCCGATCTATTTTGGCACAGTAGATTGATGTTAGTTTTTGTAAGTTGTCTATATATAGTAAATTATACAAAACATTATATTTAAGATTGATCAAGTTCGTCGGTGCTCTGAACTACTAAAGGGTTTGTAATATGGCGTGCCTTATTATATGCCATCTCATTCCCTCCCATTTAAAACTATTCTGGGATGGCTGAGACAAAAGTATTCTATAGTGACCAAATCAAATTCCAGTATAAGGAATACAGATTATATTGTTTCAGCAAAATAAATGGCGGTGTTACTTTACACAGAAGAACATTCCCTGGCTCTGTCAAAACAAAAATAATAGTATTTGCCATCTAATTTATAGTGTATAAAACTTTACGCTTTCAACATATGAAGGTTTCGGTCGTTAGTATTCTTATTTTTTTAATATAAATAATTGTGATATTGTACGTATGTACAATATCTGATACAACAGTTAAGTATATTATTTTGAGAAATAAAAAGACCAACTAGTTTCGACAGCAACCGATTGCCCTCTTCAGGGTTTAATTTATGACTAGTTGGTTGTTAATAAAAATGTGAGTGGATCAAAAAACAAAGTATTTTTAATTCTCAAAATAATACATCAATATGATCCACAAAGTTAATGCTTATTCAAAACAATAGTTAAGTGACTAAGAATCTTGAATTTAAGATCCAAGGTTTGATTCCTGATTAAATTAACATAATAACTTAACGATTTTTAAAAAAATCACTACTTTTTCGAATTGTCAAAAGTTCTCACTATGGACGTTTGTGCACTACACGGAATTTTACCGTCTGGCACTTCAGTTAGCATGATAAACGGATGATTGGCTTGGATTGGCTTGTGCTATTGTCTTTCTTTCTTCGGATTCGGAAATTCGATGACGCTAAACTGTTGTAGTCTCTTTTATTTTTCAAAACCGGATTGCCGGACGGTAAAATTCCGTGTAGTGCACAAGCTGCCTCACCCAGTAAAAATAAGCATAGGGTCCAGTAAATTACCTGCGCTCAGGATTCATGTACCAAAACCTGATGGCGAACGCAGTCGCCATTCGTTATGTTTCACGAGATTTCCAAATACAGTATCATGTTTATATGTACCAACCTGAGCATTATCTGATAATTGTCTCTGGTTTATTTGTTTCTCTATTGGTCGATTCAAGATTTACGTCACTTTATGCTTGACTAGACATTTTTAGTAATGTTTATGTCAACTGTCGGGTTATGGGTTGATAAAACGAAAAAAAAAACTTTTTTCCTTTAATTATGATTGTGAATCCTAATCCAATTGTGTAATGATACATCGAACATTGACAGGTATCACATATGACATGTAACACATGAAAAATTACTGCTTCACATCTCTTTTCATCTGCTGACTATAGTCGATTGAAAAAATATTTATTTTGACCCCCCTGGAAATTCAACCTGGGACACCTCCAGTATGGTAGCCAAATGTGCTATAGAGGCGAATAAATTGATGTTTGAGTTAATAATTAAAAAGCAGTAATCTTCTTCTTCAAACTCTTACCCTTACACCAATGGTGCATAGGGCAATGTATCATATAAACGCAGCGTTACCTTGATCGTTAATACGTGAAAGAAAGGCGATCAGCCCTCCGCCTCAGGTACTATTAGGTAGGTCCAGGGTAATATTGAATAAATATTAGAGTGAAAATATCACTTATATACGCAGTAATATATAAATTAACTTAAATTCTGCAAATAAACATATTATCTGACCAATAAAAAAATACAATTATATTAGTTTTATTATAAAATCGTCTGCATACTTCGCCATCAGACCATATTAGTTTAGCAACTTTGATATCCTCTTGTCTGAATAGATTTCAACCTACATAAACCATGAATAATCTGTTTTACTACCTTATTGCCAAATATGTCGACCCGCTTCAAAATAAAACGGGGCGTTTGCGAATTCCAAAGTGACAAACACTTCATCTAAAAATAATCCGTAAACTAAATAGCTGCACACAAAAAAAAAATACGGGGCAAATATTTTGGCAGGTAGAAAGTATTTAGGCGGGAAAAATAACAGAATGACAGGTGGCTAATGAGCCGGTAATGTTGCTTGGCGCCTGGCAACATTAATTTTAAACTAATATTATTTTAACTGACTTCTCCATCAAAATAGAAAATCATTCCAAGGAATAAAATTAATAAAAGTAAATTACATGACCACATCGCTCGTTTAAGGGGATATTCGCTAGAACAGAATTCATTCCACTGGAGAGGTCACATGTCTGTTAACCTCCGATTTTTCCAAAGAATGTGTATTGTTTTTTAAAATAAACTTAAATGGAAAAAATATTTTCATATATTTTTTAACTCCTTGCCTTTCAATAACAATTTTTTTTAAAACCTTATAATTATTTCGAAGAAAAACTTATTTTTTCAGTGCAAAGACGGTATTTTAAGAAAAAAATCAATTACGTAAAAATGGTATTTTTTGACATCTCATCAAAGATGAAGAAGAATATGGAAGTTTGGGCATTTACGGGGCTTACGACCGTCATAGGCTGGTTTAAGTGATCACTTTACACACGTGTAACATTCACCAATTCTACCCATTATTGACAACCACACTACTCAAATTCTTGGAAGTTTTATATATATGAACCAATTTAGAAACTTTGTTCTTGAATCACTAGAACTTCACTAGAGACATCTATTGGTGAGATGTAAAGAAGCTTTTATATTAAGCAGAAACTCTTATATTAGTATGTGAGATCCGAATCCTGGATTATAATCACACACATGAGAAACGCCAGAAAATACCATTTTCATTTTTATTATTAAGCTTATAATTTGACCAGATAATTTATTTACAACATTTTGAGTGTGTCCAAAAACTCTGAAATGCAAATATAATTTACTTTATTTTTACGTCGTTTCATATTTTTATTTTTTAAAAAAATGTGATTACTAATGGTATTATTATGAAAGTCTTCCATTTTGAATTCGTTTGATAAATAACATTTATTATTTAAATTAAATTAAACTAGCTGTTAATTTCCATATTCTCTTTTTGTCTTCATTTTCCAAATATCTTAATAACAATCTCTCGAGAGTGAACAATGATTTGAGCAAGTTTTCATAAAAAAATACTACTAGATAAAAGACAGCCATTTATTATATTAATTTCGTGTGATATCGTAAAAATGGGTGAAGGGTTTGAGTATTTTCACGTTCTCTGCGATATTGGTTACTAAAAAAATGCTAATTCAAAAGTCTTTAGATCGATAAAACTGCTCGCAGTCTTTAGATCAGTAATGATTTCAATATCGATCCTTTTCTACTCGGAACATAAATTTAAGGTTCACTTTTTTTAGTTATTTTAATATTTTATCGTACTTGGCGGTCTTGGTACTAGCAGATAGCAGTCATTGTTATCTACTACTAGCAGTATGATTACTAATCATGACTTTAATAAAAATGTCGTTTCATATCCTGGTAAAAAAAATGTGCTTAAAACAGGTTCAATGGCGTCGAATTTGTTATTTTTTTACTATCAAAAATGTTTGCCAAAATGTTTGACCAAAAATGTTTGCCTAAAATACGGACGCGTTGGTTGTCAATTCTATAACGAGGACTTTCGAAATATCTCAAACTATTTTTTTATTATACTGTCATACTCAATAACTTTCTGAAGTTGCGTGAACTGCGCGCATTGTATGGCGGAGTTGTTGTCGCCTAGGTAAGTTGAAAAAATCTTTCTAATAATATAACATTATGCAACGAAACTTGTAGTTACATGATGAAATATTCAATTCTATATTGTCTTACTAAGCGCAGAGAACGTACATATAAACCTCCCTATAACGTTTAGATAGGTACCGCTTTATCGGAGAGAACATTACAGGAGGTTACTGTTTGTTTTAAATTGTGTTTTTACATTTTAACCAGTGGAAATTACTGAAATTAGTCATTATTAAATTAGAATACGATTTGAAAATATTTACCCGTATAACATTCCCTCCGATAACGCAGGACTTAACGTTATAGGAGGGTTTACTGTATTTACATTAGAGTTAATTAATAAGCAGGATTTATTGTAACTAGGTACTTACAAACCCAATGCTTGCATCGTCTTTATGACGGAGAATCGTGGCCTAGCATCAACCTCGTTTGTGAGTACTCTTGATTCTTGTTTGTCCTGAGCCAAGTGCATGTGGAAAAAGGAAAGTGAGCTTCCAGTCAACTCCACAATCTGGCCGTTTCACCGCCTTAGCTTTTTCCTAAGCACCTTTTCTCTTCTTTTCTTCAACCCAATTAAATTGAAGCTGCTTAGTATTTAAAAAAATACGGCAATTTAAACATCTCGGTATTATAATAAGCGTCTCTTGATTTGTTTAATTTATTGCTCCTTAATTCTCCGATTTGCGACTAATAATATTGAGACTGGTTTTTTTAGGAGGTCAGAATTATGGTCAGAATCGCACATAAATTAACTATTATTACCTGGTCAAATATCAACCGTATACTAATTGTATACGTGCATAAATTATGCATAGTTTCAGAGTGTAACAAAAAAACATTTAGTTGTTTTGGCACTAATTTTGGGGGAAAAAGTTGTTTATCTGAAATCTAAATATTTTAACTGCAGTAGAGCCTCGGTAATTCAAGTCGTCGAACAGCTCTAATTGGCTCAATTCCTCTTTTTGAAGAAAATTTTTGAAAAGAATTTATTTTATAATGTAAAAAATCTACATATCGTCGATTTTCTAACTGTTTCTTCTCTTGTTGATTTTTTTTTTACAGGAAAGCATTTCTTTTTGTTTTGCCTATATGTAGTTCCTCTGAAATATAAGCAATGCGCTTGGGAAGAGTCTACTTTTTTATGATAAACTTATTTATTAAGGGACTTGTACACCTTAGCTTCTCCTACTTATACCAAAATTTCAATATTTTATCTTAGGACCAAACAAGGCGCTTGAAGGACGCCAAAACTGGCGTCGTGGGTTCGATTTTCGCCAATCGGAAAATTAATTAATGAAACATTTATTTTCAATTAGACTGGGTATTTGTGATGTATTTTTCATATTTACCTTCCGCTTCCGTTCTATCCTACTCGCAGAAGGGTTCTAAAATAGAGGCTCTGCGGATCATTCCTTCAAATATAAAAAAAAGAAAAGTATATACATATGTGTAAATAAATTAAAATTATGCCTTGCATCGTCACGATGTCCTGCCACCTAGGTTTTAGATAAGGCATCCGTGATTGATGGATTCACGTCAGAATTTTTTTGGATCACGATTAGATTTATAATTGCATTGAATTAAAGCAAACGTCTTCATTCCTATTATATTTTTTCCTACTAAGAGGATTTGACAGCCCGATAAATTTACTTCGGCCTTTTTTTATTTCGAGTAATAGGGATATCTCATGCTACCTATATTAAAGAAAGCATAGATTTTAAAACGCTTCAAGAATAAATATTAACACAAAAAATTAACTTTCTGAATAAATTTCAGAAACTGCATATATTGTGATTTTTTTTACTGAAAAGTGTTATCATTTCTCATAAATGTGTCAATACTTCCAGCAGTTTGATATACACTAATACCCCCTTTTACGGGAAGGGACATTTAAAAATTATAAAATAAAATAACAACCATATAGTTTTTTCCACATAAATTTTATTGGACCAACGACCGGGTTTCGTCGTAACGGGCATCATCAGACTGGTGTCGGTTACGACAAAACTCGGACGCTGGTCAAATAAAATTTAGGTGGAAAAGAGTATATACATACTTAGTTGTTATTTTACTATATAAAATGCAGTTTCACCATGAAATGTCAGTACAAAACTTTAGTTAAAAAATGAACATATCAGTTGTTTTAGCGATATTTTATTATTCATAAAAAAACATGCTAAAAAATTGACCAAAGAAAACAAATCTAATATAATATATATGTAAATCAAAGACTTGTTGCTAATAACTTACCCAAAATTAATGACATTCATTTCATTATACACGATTGGTTTCGAAAACTAACAGACGTTTTCATCTACAGGTGAAAAGTAATTTTTCAAAATATTATCAACATGTCATTCCACAAAGTTAATGCCGAATCAATAAATAATATAATAACTTACCCTATTTTTGGACGTGCTACTTAATTTTATATGTTCGCTTGACACAAAATTTATTCTGTAGTTTACTATTATATTATGTTCGACTTAGTCATCGGACGCAAAAGTAATTATGGCGCAAGTCTGGGGCATTAATCTTAATTATTGAAACGAATCTCTGCGATAAGCGTCATCTTCCGGGTGCAATCTCCGCGGGCAGATCATTGGCTGTGAGTACATGTCCAGGTTTACATTCCTCTCATCATCAAGGCCGAAATTCCTCTAATCAGGACTACATATAATGTATAACATATAACGTGTGCATGACAACGGACCAATACGATTGCTTTTTCGATTCCGATAAAAAGAAACACGTGTATCAACTGGCAGAGCCGTATTCAAAACCGTATTTTATTGGAGTATTTTATTTATTAAATTGATCAATAAGTCGTAGCCTGCCTAGGACTTATTGATCAAACTTATTTTAGCTTATTTTACTAATCAAATTTAATTAATGCATTTTTTAAAATTATTATACATACGTCTAAGTGGTAGCATTTTAAGGCTCTGAAGATATGATTTCACGAGGCGAAACAGTAATTACCTATTCCAAGAAACCCCCATAAGGAACGACTAATTTTAACGTTATTTATAGATTTAGCGTTTAATCTGTAAAACTCCATTTTAATTTTTATATTAAATGTTAAAATCAGACACTGATTTTTTTGAGTCTGCTAAACCATATTTTATAGTTAAAAAACACATAAAAATAAATTTGTGACAATTGTTTCCCTTTGTTATGGCATTTTCAAACGAATGTCATGACAATAAAAAATCAGTGTTTGATTTTAACATTTAAAATATAAATTTTAACGTTTCTTGGTATTCAAATAGAGAATTTATTATTGCGAATTTTACAAACGATTATCCAGACTTACAAATACCTTAGTACTTTTATTAATATATCTGAGTATTTAACATAATATTTATTTATCTAAATTAAATTAAAATGTCAAATTTTAATCTAAATCAGCATCCACCCCTGGATGCAGGATATTATACAATCGGAGATATAAATCCAACGCTGTTTTATTAAGCCACGCCGACATCGTTATATACACAAAAAAAATAGTGTTAGACGTCTTAAATTGGATTTGAAATTTTGCACTCTTATACCGCGGTGTCAATTTATATGGAAATAGAAAGCATAGAACCCAGAAAATTATTACGAAAAAATGCCGAAAGGTGACATACCTTAGTCATAGATACTTCAGCTCTGTAGTCAAAGTCAAAGATACGTCGGGTTGGAATCGGATCTAGCTGACTAATTGAACTAACTGCTAACCCCTTTCACTGCATACACCGGGCACTTCTAGAAAATTTGGTGGTGGTTTTACAAACTTGTATTTATTTAGATTGGCTGCGACAGAATTGTGCTTTTAAATATAATTTATTTTCTATAAATTTTGCAACTTAGTTTATAAAACAAAAAAAAAATGCTATGCAAGAGACGGTCTGTCACGAAGCCTAGATGTTTCTGTATCAGATCTCGGAATGCGGCGGGACAGCTTTCAATATAAAGATACTTCAGCTGATTCTCAGGGACAATGTAAAAGGAAGACATAGCATTGGCAGAAGGCAAATTGCATTGGGCATTGGTACTGCTGTATGTTCCTTCGGTTTCCTACTAACTGTTCAGCTATCCAACGTGTCTTCGAAATCCAGGAGTCCAGGAACTGTTTTGGATAGGGTAGAACAGAGAGGGTCTACCTCCAATTTTAGGGGTACAATGTACCAATCACTGTGCTTTCTTCTTCTATATACAAGCACTTGCCGGACGTCTAGCTCAATATCATGCAATGTTTTCGTATCAATATTATTCGGAAAACATCAAACTCATCTAAAAATACTCCTAATATCTTCTTCCTCTAGAGGTATGAACATTGTGCGAAAAAAAGTTATAGATGCCCAGCAGCCAGCAGGTGCTGAAAAGATAATGCGGACGCGTCTGCATAATCGTCTATCTTACTAAACTTCGAGCTTTCTGAAATATCGTCAGGTTGGCAATACTCATTATACATTGTTACCAGGTTGAAATTCTGAAAATACCGGGTGAACCGCCATATACTTCGTTCGTGTACATGTCGCAGCCATGAAAGGTCTTAATCCGGCTCTGGGGACCAGACCAGGACTTTGGAAAGGCGTTCATAAAATAAAAGTCGGCGGCGCCTGCGCCGAGTGAGTGGGTGGATACATACGTAGGGAGGAGGATGTATGTATTGCTAAGGGGATTGAGGGTAGGAAGAGGAGGGTGGAAGGTGGAAGGCAGAGGATAGCGGGTCCGGAGTCCAGCAGGAATGCGCTGCTCCCAAACACGATTACAAACCTTTCGCTGCAAATTCCGCGGCAAACTGCACTGTGCCAATGTTGCCATTTAACAAGCTCTCGGCAAAAAGAAAGGATATTATTTTATTTTGCTTTTTATAGGGTAAAGCGCCCTATTACCGTCACACATACCGATTCATTTAAATCCAATAAAATGTAGTTTGTTTATTAAAAGCATTGTTAACTTCGTGGTATGGTAATATAACACTCTTCTTGTTCATCATTCATTTTGTGTAGTACCAAAAACTATAGTTATACAAATTTGCTCATGTTTTTCTTCATTTTGCAAGTAGTGCTGCAATAAATTTATGTGTAATTTTTTAAAACTGTTTTTGTTTCTTCATTTTAAAGCCAAAGATTTTTAATGAATTGCAGCCAGTAAAAACTTACAAAAATATTGTTAATATCAACAATAAACAATTATTATAAAATTCCTTTTCTTTTGGTTCTTCATCAAGCGCATTATTTAAACAATAATAACAACTAGTTGGCCCAATCATGAAAGAACAACGGTAACTGGACCACGCCAATACGAATCATTCTACTAAATAGTTATATTTAAATTGTGCGGTGGGTTGGGGATGAATGCTGGGCATTTCGTGAATAGCCAGGCGCACAAACCCTTCGTCTCTCCGAAACTATTGAAATAATACTCAAGTAAGTGTGCAAGTAAAGGAACCCAGATAGCCTAGAAAAACTGTACATATTTTGGAATATGTAAAATGCTCAAGGTCGCATAAGTATTCAAAACCAGAGCTGCAGAGATTTAGTCTCGGAGCTAACGAAGACATCAATGCCAAATGCTTACTGGGAGATAGGGATACAGGGAGATCGTACACAGGCGAGCCGTGAATGGGGCGGATAATTGTTTAATAATAAAAACAACACGGTATTGGTGTCTGGTACCTTAATGATGTTGCAGATAGTTGCATGCATTGTAGATAATGCATTCATGTTCCTGAACAGTCACATAATCTGAACATAAAATTGGTCTCTTGCACCTGCTTTCATAATTTCAATTTGTCAATCATTTTCAATACTTGCAATTCCCTCACGGAATATGAATGCTTCTCGTTATTTTACCAATGAATATAATTCAATTATCAAAAAGCAATAATCACTATAATTTCAGATAGTTTAATTTGTTAGTAATTACATTTTATCTAACAAATAGATAAATAATATAAGAGAGTAAAACCAAGAGTCAATTATATATTTTTTTAAAACGTTTTACTTAGTTAATGCTACTATTTCAGATACCAGAAATAGGGGTATATACTAAGTAAACAAATTAAAAATGGATTGATTTTACCACAAAGTGACAATCAATTAATGAAATCATACATAAACTGTTTTTTATTCAGTATTTTTTTTCAATTTACAATTTTTTTTCTTTTTATATTAGCAACATTTCCAAAATAATCTAACTATTATTAAGTAGATTCGGATTTGAGTCCAAGAAAATGGTATTTGTATGTTTATTACAGTAAATCCTAGTATTACCACACATGGATTCTTCTTCTTCTTATTTTTAATGGCTTTTCACCCATCTTGAGTGTTCTAGCCAGTGTCGAGGGATTCAAAATGTCCATTGTAATAATTCCACTAAGAATGTATTTGAATCCAACCTGAATAGGTTCAACTTGTTTTTTACATTTTCAACATTTCATATGTGAGATTGTACAAATTATGTATCTAAAAATCACCTTTCATTCTGTTAAAATAATATACATAGGAAAACTTTTTTTTTTAAACTAAAAATATTTTATTTAGTTATCTCTATTTAATTATCTATCTAATTATCTCTATTTCCTCACTGATATGATTAAATTTTGGTAAGTGAACATAATATTATCAAGAAATCGTAAAAGTTATAGTATTTGGATAAGCGTCTAGATGTAGGAACAGGTATTCCAAAAATACTGGAATCTTTATTGAAAATTCGCATGGAGTTTTGTCTTCCAATTAATTTACAGAAATATCTGCATGCTAAAACTGATTATAAATCTTTATTTCTTTTCCTTGAAGGCGAATTTCCGAAGAGCTATTTAAGATTGTATGATAAGTGAAATTTCTCCTACAAATTAAATACTGTGGGAATTGACAGAGAAATTTAATCTGACTTGATTAAAAGCTTATTGAAATTCAATTAAATTCATGTTATTTATTTATTCATTTATAATCATTGATTGGTTCGATAATATAGTGTAGTGTAGTTCCTTAACACGTTTTACTATCTTACATGATGTTGAGAGGTCAATTCCTTATTATCAAACATCAGTCTGATAATAAATATTGCAATGCAGTTGTAAACGTGAGTGAGAAATACTTATAACGCATGGTATAATAATTATTTAAACGCTAATAGTAAAAATAGAGAAAAAAATATCTAGATGTAGGCAAGTACCCGATGCCAAAATATGTATTTTATTTACGTGTACAATATTCAAAATAAATATTTTAATAATTATTTTGAATTAATTTAGATTATAGACTTTTATAAGTTTTTATTTTTCAAATCACTATCTGCTTCGTTCCGCACTATGATCGTGTGGTAATATAATTTTTAATTGAATACGTACTTTAAAATAAACTTTCTGCATCACTAACAAATAAATATATCATTTTTTAAGATGACAAAAATTGCAGTAATATTTAGCTATTTTTATTAATCTTTTAAATAAAATCTCATATTAGCTATTCGATAATCGATAATTGGACGAGAATTGAGAGTGAAATTCCAAGGACGCGTAACGTTTACTAGGCACTATTTTTATATCGATTTTAAAAAGTAATACTGATGCTATCAGTATGGTTCGGAAAGCTTTAAATATTTTTGTAGATCCAATTTCATATAACGCTAAAACAATTGTTAATTTAAACAAACAAAAAAAACACCGAAAATCATAAAAATGCTTTTCAAGTGCATGCAACGTATTCTGAGTACCTACTCAGAATTTCAAGGTATACGACGATTTTTTCCCTCATCGTCAGTAGCAGCCAGTGTGTAAGATCATATTTCATGTATTGATTTATTTCCTACATTTTATTACATTTCAATAAAAATGTCAAACTGGCTGCAGGTTTCACAACTTATTGTAGTTGCGAATTAAAGATTGGGTAGACCGACAGCGCTGAAAGAATGCCGGCGGGTCCGTTTTGTATTGAATTCTAAATTCGCGGACCCGGCGCTGGTTACCGGTACGTTAAGGCAGCCAGAACAATAGGGTGCCAGTTTTTACCGTTCCAAAACGATGAAATTCGCGACATTCGACTCCTTTCAAATGTCAGAGATTCAATCTAAAACTCCGTGTAAATCCTTTTTTATCTTTTTTAAACGCGCTTACTTTCTGGACGCGTTATAAGTTTTACCAGTTTAATGAAAAGTCCACAAAAAACGAGATTTCAGCAGATCCTCTTCACCTGTATCCTCATCGATTTAAATACAGATCTCCATTTTTCTAATAAATTACCGTCTTTCGGTTGAGTTGATAGTACAATGATTTGTTTACAATCACTTTGTTATAATAAGAATAAATCGTTAAAATGAATTTTTAATATGATTACATTTAGCAGATATCCTTAGATATATTTTTAGAAGAAATAAAAAGACTTTGTTTTTTACTTATAAATTTATAAAACTTATAAACTTATAAATTTATAAAAGTTATAAAACAAACCCTGAAGAGGGCAAGGTTGTTGCCGAAACTAGTAAAAGGCTTAATAAAAAGGTGAGTAGATAAAAAAATGTATATTTATTTCTCCAAATAATATATTACGATGATCCACAAAGTAAATGCTTTCAACATTCAAAAGATATCCTTAGGGTCAAACAATTTCAGTTTTTATCATTTTACAGAAAATCTTTATAGTAGAAAAACAAAATTAACACGGGAATACAAAAAAAATGAATACGGCAATGTTACGAAGAGTTTCATATTCCAATAAAGCATGCTAAGCTTGTTTTTTTTTTAGTTATTGAAAGTTTCAACATTGTTAAATGTTATTCAAATGATTTGTTTGTAACCTCGTGGAAATATTTTTGAATCCAATTGTAGATATTGAGCCCTCTATTCGCATAGTTTCTCTAACCCTGTGATCTTTTCAGGTATTGATGAAAATTTTATCTCTTTTATCTTCACCCCCACGTAATGGTGCATAGGTCACCACATTAGATCGACGCGATACAGCGATAACTTGATTGTTAGTTATATGAAGCCAAAATTATCAGCTCTGCGCTCCAGATTCTTGAAATGAGTGGAATAAATTTGAAAAGCTTCAGAGGACGTAAATGAAGAAGCTAAGAGTGCCGAGACTTACTGATATCATCATCATCTTCTAAAGGCAGCGCAATGTTGTGTCAGCCACTTGTCTCTGTCAGTCGCCATCCTCTTGAGCTGCGAATAGGAGGAGACGTCCATGAGCCGCTTCAAATCCTGGAAGTATGAAGTTCTTGGGCGGCCTCTTGTTCGTTTTCCCAAGATTCTTCCTTCGAAGATGTTGCTAAGAAAGGTGCTATGTCTAATTGAGTGCCCTATTAGCTTGGCCTTCCTATTCAAAATATGATTTATAAGCTCTCTTCTTTCTTTTACGTCCTGCAACACATTTTCGTTGGACTTCCTTACGACCCATGATGTTTTGGTCATCTTCCTCCAAACCCACATCTCAGATGCTTCAAGCCGGTCTTTTTCGTACTTTTGGATGGTCCAGGTTTCACACCCATACAACAAAACACTCCAAACAAAAGCCTTTATGAATCCTTTTCTTACTTCAATTTTTAAATGTTTGTTTGATAGGAGGCTGTACTTTTTCATAAAAGTTTGCTTGGCTAGCGTTATCCTCTTTTTTATGTCTAGGGTACATTTATTGTTATATGTTAGCGTGCTACCCAGATAACAGAATTGATCCAACTGTTGAATTACTCTATTTCCGAGAAGTATTGTTGGATGGAGGTCAGATTGCTCTTTTTTTTTTTTTTTTTACTGATATTTCTTACTGATATATGTACAATTAATTTGAGAAAGAACAATAGATACATGAAAATACTAAAAATAGCGGAAACTGCACACTCCAACCTTTAACAAAAGTAGGGGTAGAACGTTAAATTTGATATTTTCACGATAAAAAAATATATATAGGTATGTGATTTAGTGTGTTACGATGCCTGAATAACCTCCGAGAGTAGCACTTATATGTATATTGTAAGCAGGAATTGCCAGATCTCAAGTAGGTACCTACTAGGTATTATACCTACATTCTGCAGCCTCCCAGTTCGTACCTACCAGCGTGCGTGCGAATATAAATGTCTCGCATATCTAGATGGAAATTCCTAAAGAGAATTTATATTGCATATCTGCTATATGTACGGTAACCATACTTCCAAATCTGCAGTTTGTTCATACATTCAATTATCTCTGTTCAAAAAATGTCTTATCTGTTTTCCTCTTCGCATTTTTTTCCGTAGAAACTGCCTAACACCTGTTGTGTCCTCGGGACCTCTGCTTTAAAAAAAGTATTGAATTGCCTTGCTTATAATGTACAAGCAAAAGGATTTTTATTTTTCCAAAGCTCCTTTATGTGAGGATGGTCGGTTGTGACCTATTCATTAGAGCTTCTTCGCATCAACCTTAGTAGTTAAAAACTACAGAAAACTCAACGAAAGGCAATGCCAGACCTTCTATTCCACTTCTAAGGTGTTCGGCATTTTGTGTCCTATTTTGATTGATATTTTCAACTTTATCCCGAATGCTACCACTTCTCTCGACAAGTCCCTATGACTTATCACTAATTTGATCTTACTGAAGTCGTTGTTCTGATTTCTGAATCGCGCCTCGAATTGTTACCTATCTCTGCTCAAATCTGGACAATGCATTAACAAATGATGGTCGTCTTGAGGTGTTGCACCAACGCACGTAGTTAAATTCTTATTTTGGGGTTTGGATAAAACGTGTACTTACTGGATTTTTAAAATTCCATAATTTTCAACATGCATGGGATATTGTAGATTGTGAAATTAGTGAGAAGATAAAAATAAATTATTTTTACTACACACATTACAAAGCTAGTTAGTAGGAAAATATAGAAGTGCGCTTGGATTTTTCCTGGGGGGATTTGTACACAAAAGCAGTATCTAAGCGAGTTTCGTAAGCAACCCGGGTGCCTTAGCCATCGATTTTTTAAATTGCTATTCCTATTTAATTTCTTATCCCACATAACAGTTATGTCCTTTACTAACGTCATCTGGATCACTTCAAATACATATATTCCTCTCCCTCTAGATCGATAATTAGCGCTGGTCAGACCACTTTGCTTTCATACAATTAACAATCAAGTTAGCTTCGTACCTACCCCATGCGGTACCCTGTTCAACATTAGCGTGTAGGGGTAAAAAAGGGCTAAAACTAATTCAATAATAATAAACGAAATAATGTTGGTGCCAGTAACAATTCCGCTCATGGTTACCCTATAACTTTAAGCACAGTACCTGGCCTCTATCAAAAGCTTTTAGTGCCGTGGACAACCAGTTTTATACTACTTATATTAATACCTCTTTAAATTTGCACATCTCAAAATACAAAATGGCACATACAATGAGCGAATATTCAATATAATATTCTGCCTACCATCCAATATGTCGAGGAATTTCAAATGGCATTATCGCCATTTAAAACCTGTTGGTCCCGTTTTGTGAATTTTCGATGCGAAAAAAGAAGAATGCAAATGATTAACGCTGGCTCATTTTAATTACTCACACCGTTAAGTACAATATTTCATTATTTTTTAAAGGATATTCATTAACATCTCTTACGTGATGTTAAAATAAGAAAAACATCCACTGAGATTCGCCGCAAACGGACTGGTTTATACAAAATAAATATAATACAAATTTTCCAACGTAAACATGACTGTCATAGGATAGTTATTCAATTTGTACATATATTTGTTTAGCAAAATGTGTGTACGAAACAAATTAGGAGCTTTTTTGAAGTGAATCGTCATAAAGGGTAAATTGGTCTTAATCAGACGAAAAAGTGAAACGCTTCCCTTTCTCCGAATTCAGTCGGCAGTTGAAAGGAAAGAGTGAGAAAATCGTTTCTACTGTCTCCGTCGCATACGTCCGCCTCCTTGGTGTAATAGTTAGCGTGTTTAGCTACTGTGCTGGAGGTCCCGGGTTCGATTCCCAGGGGGGGGGTAAAAATAAATATTAGTGATTTAACACTCTATTATTTATTTAATTTACTGAATAAGTCCCTGAAGCGCAGGAGTGATCACCTTGCCTTCATGTAAGTAACGATCAAGATAAAACTGCGTCAATGCGATGCAGTGCCCTATGCACCATCGGGTGCGGAGAAATGTTAGAAGAAGAAGAAGAACGTGTACGAGGAAAATATTAATAACTCCTATCGAGTGCATACCTTCAGATATCGCTCACTCCTTTAAAGAACGTCAAATATCAAAAAACTTGATTTTTCATGATATCGTTTTTAAAGTTTAAAAAATATAATAAAATGTATTCAAAATAAATATCAAGCCACTTATTGAACTTTTTACTGTGCAACCAGATCTTTTTAGGTAAAATCTGAACGTTTTTTCTCCATTAGAAAATATTAAGTATATTTTTAAAAAAATATTAAACAATCCTTTTCTTTAAAATGCAAAAAAAAACACTTTCTGTAAATATTAAATTTAAAATATGCCGCTTTTGCTGGAATATAGTACATTTTCTGGGCATTCCGAAAACATGCACAACTGAAAAATGACGATTTTTGATGACGATGACGTTGTTGAAAGGAGTGAGCGATATGTAGTGATCTCCATGGTTGGTATAATTCAAAGTCTTGGCGTAGTGTCATGTAACGTGGAATACTCGGCTACCATTTTAAAACAAAGGATCGCCATACTTCGGCGTCTTGAGCGATGCGCATTCTTAGTGCAGTCTGTGGCCAGCGCGCATCGTGGCGGCTGCGACTGCTAGTACTCCTCGAAACCACGGTCCATAGGCGCCTCGTAACTACCCTTCATTTTATTTGTTTAAAAAACATAAACAGGAATAAAAGATACGGCACTGGGTCCAGGGGTGCCAGGGATTGTGTACATGCCGTATTTCGGTGTTTATGATGATAGCGAGTGTTTTTGCCTAGAATTTTCACTCATGAATTACATGAAATTATAGTAACTTTAAACATAAAGAGTAAATCCACTCACAAGTAAGCATAGGCTATGAAACTTATAAAGTTGAAGCCTGAGTAGGGACATGATAAACGGTGTTGCATAAGCCGTAGCTAGATTTCAGAGTCACTTGGACGTTAGGTAATTAAAAAAAAGGTGTTTATGATTTGAGGCTAAGTGTGAAGACTGACCGGAGCATTTTGTCGTAACGTAACATTAACATCGTAACCGATGCGAGCATTCAGGCAGTCAGTACACCGAGCCGAGCGCTCCATCCATAGTTTCGGATGCTCGCTGATGCTCGCCGCGAGCAATTTTACGACGTTATGTTACGACGAAATGTTCCGGTCAGTCTCCACCTTAATATACGATAAATTTCAACTTAATTTTCTTTAAACCCAAGTAACATTTGATGTAATTGAATTTTTTGCTTAAAACACTGTTTCCGTATTGAAAAAAAGTTTTTCTTCGAAATAAATATACGGTTTTGAAAGTTAAAGAATTATTGAAAGGTTAAGAGTTAATTTTTTTTTTCAATTTATGTTTTTAATAAAAGTCCAATTTTAGTATTCTAAAAAAATGAGGGTGGAAAGAGGTCTAGCCCCTAGTGCGGTCGATCGCGTTCTAAATTTGAACGTTCGAGATCTCCGTTCAAACAGATGAAACTTCACTCGAATGCCATTGCTTGCCACCAATGTTTGACTCCAAATGATGTCTACGTATGCAAAAAATAGCTATTTTGTGTTTTCTTTTTTAAAAAACATTTTTTTGTTTTTTATTTAAACGGGTTTTAATAAATAATTTTAGAGGAAAAATATTTATGTATATTATCCATTTTCAAACATACATGCGGTATTAACCGCCCATAACAACGTTAAAAATGTGGTTATACGAAAAATAGTCGTTCAAAACTCATGTTTCATAAAAAAAGTTAAAAAAAATAGTTAATGATTACTTTTTATACTATGTTTCATAGGCTTTAATAGTCTCAAAGGCTCTGCTGAAAGGGTACAATTAAGTGTTTTGCAATTGATAGTCTGTTGTCTATATTATACAGGTATATAACAGTTTACCTACACCAATGGTTTTGACCATTTTGAAAACCGGAAACTGAAAAAGTCGCCGCCGCTGCAAATAATTTCGTCTTTAAATGTATGCGCCTCTGAATGACGCCACATTGAAGACACTTTTTGCAGTACGTGGCCGGTCTCCTGGTCGCGTATTACCGTTTGGGTGTTCAATAGTGCTTCCAAACAAGGACGGTTCAGTGAGGACTACACTTCACTACTACGAACTACCGCGCAGGCCACGCTGGCGTCTCTTCGGCTGTACGCAACTTTGCTTACAAGAAAAAAACATTATCTAAAACTCACGCATCGTATTTTCACCAATCGCAGGATATAAAGCTAAGAAATATTGATTGAAATAACTAACACCCGTCGAAAACAGTTTTTTTTTAATGCTTACTAACTAATTTATTGATTTGGCGTTTAATTTGTAGAACTACATTTTTAATTTATGTATTAGTTTTTAAAACAAACACAGATTTTTTTAAGTCAACTAAGTTATATTTTATTTTAAAAAAACACATAAAAATTTATACTGTGGACCGTCAGTCCATTTAATCTTCACATTCGTTTGAAAATGCCATAACTAGGCGAAACAATTATCACAATATTTATTTTAATGTTAAAAAAATACAACTTAGTAGACTCAAAAAATCTGTGCTTGATTTAAGAAACTAATACATAGCTTACTAACTTAACCACTACGCCGATTCCGTAGGGGTAAGCAGATAAAATATAATGCCACACCACTCTATTTGTACACACATTATTCGCCTCTGCCACATCATGCATCTCATCATACACATACGCGGACTACTTTCATCCTTCTTTGCCAAGTCCATGTATCATTAATTATATTATATCGATACGTTGTCTTTTGGGGCATTTGATTTAGTGGGACGTTAAATAAAGCGTGTTTCAAAGATATTATTTTTTGTTAAAATATGGGAATATGACGATTCATAGATTGTTGTTCATATTCCCTTACTTTTTTGCAAATATAACACTTATCCTCTTAGTAAGGGGCGTGCATTCCATGTAAGCATAAAAGCAGTGCTTACCCTACCATACTAAGTAGTGCCTACCTTACCTTACTATCTACCTCTTTTGCCTACCCTGATTAAAAACTCTGTGCTCGCCACTGCCTCTTACACCAGGATATATACAACACGAATTCGTAACATAATGCGATTGCTTAAAAAGGAGCTTTTGACTTAGCTAAGGAACTGTTTTTAAAGTTGGCCGTTTTGCGTAGCTCCCCTTTGTGCCGCTTCACTAAATATGTACATCTTAGTTGTATGGTGTTTTCTTGATTACTGCTTAATAAACTTTTATGATTTATGATTTTATGATTTTTTTCTTTTATGATTTTTTTCTTGATTACTGCTTAATAAACTACTAAAATAAACTCGGTTATGCCGCTGAATCAACACGCATCAATATCAAACCCATGCAAGTTCTGTGAATTCCACACGGTTTTGTAAATATATACATACATATATACAGTCCTTGTTTGGGAGCACCACTGTCTCCTGTTGAACACGCGTACGGTAATTCGCCTCCTGGTCTGCCATTTTGTTATAATAATTTTTTGAAGGCATAATAATAATACGATTGATTGATGTTCGAATTATTCAATAAAATTCTGTCTAGAGCTCAGAATTCTGCTTGGAAAATACACGATTTCGTCATATGAAATATGATAAAATTACAGGGCAGGCGGCAGTACATTTTTAGCATTTTTGGTATTTTTGAATTATCCAACATCCAAGTGACTCTGAAATCTAATTACGGCTTGTGTAACACCGCTTATCGTGGCTGTACTTAGGCTAATTGTAATAATTTTAAGAACAGAAAATAAGTAGAACGAGAAAAAAATATGGAAAAATAATAAACATAATACAATACAATAGGTACCAAAAACAAATAAAGAAAATATGTAAAATAAGAAACAGTAAAATATTTTTAAAAAATAAATTGAAAAAAAAAGAGAATGTTTTTATAAGCCTCCAATCGTTTGCGAGTGATTTTGTTTTACAATATTAGTTATAGATTAATTTATTAAAAACTACAAAAAAAATCTGAAAGTAAATAAATAAAAGTATAATTGAGTAGTCCACTTGCAAACCACATTATGTTAAAAAAAAAGTTTTTAGCCAATGGCCCCAGCAGTAGAAAATAAAAAAAAATGTTAACATGCATGTTTAACATAATCTGACAAAACTCATTAAGTTAGAAATAAAATGGAATAAAAAAATCAATACTCTTGCAAAACTCGCTATGCCGATCGATAGTTCACTTTCTAAAATCTCTCAAAAAAGCTCAAATCGGTAGAAGGTTTAATCTTCTACCGATTGCCACCATTGTCTAAAAAAAATAATTTCTACCATAATGTGGGTTGCAAGTGGACAACTCAATTGAAGTACCTTATTTAAAAGCAATAGATGCTTCATCTCAACATGTTTAAGCATTAGGCTATCTTGGACTTAGTAATTTAATGGAGGTGTTGTATTGACTAGTTGTAGAAGTAGTTAATGTTTAAGTTAACACTTTATTTACCAACGAATTTTTGAAAGACTCACTTCAAAACCAGGTATATTTGTATCAATAGCAAAAAATCAACGCAATTAACAAATACATTCATAATTTCTGTACCATTGCTTTGATTATTATGATTTTTATTATATTATATACCAAAAGTCGACCAGTCGGCTTTTGGTATCTAGAATGAATCACAGTTCATAATTTCAACTTTAAAAATATTGTCAACATGTGAAATTTTGACAAATAATAGTACATATTTAATTTTTCAATTTTTTGTTCTTAGTAAATATCCTTTTTAAATGAATAGTTCAAAATTGAAATTGATATAGTGATGTATGTACATAATTGTGAGGATTATTTCCAGTAGGTAGGGTAAAAATACCGACTAATCTAATAAGACTTTTGGTAGTTAATGTATTAATAATAGGGTTTTATGAGGAAACATCAATAAAAAACATGAATAGCTTTATACAAATTTTATTTATCAATCCGCTAGAGACTCAGTATATTTAAATATATTCGGTCCAGTGGGATTGCGAGTAAGTGCTGATGCCTTCTTTTGTAATTGTTGAAATGAATGTGATTTATTCGCAATTCGCCCATAAGCCTTGAAAAGTAAATAAGAAAAAATATTATTAAAAGTGCCATTTACTTTGATTTTTTTTTAAATATATAAATATTATATTCAACCCTCAACTGGATTCGTTGGGCCATTTAGATATTTGTGTATAAAGTTTATGGTCATAGAAATATCTATAAAATACTAGATTGTGATGCTCGTTAAGTAAAATTAATTATATAGTTTAATATATACAATAGATACAAACAAAAACCCTTACAAATTTCTTGTTGAGAACATTAAAAGTCTTCCATAAGCCGTAGCGTAGTTCCCATTCATCGATAAATAGGTCTGGTTTGTCCCAAGTGACGTGGTACTGCGCATAAGTGTAGGTAGAGCGCAGGGGCGGACTCAGGTGCGGTGCCTGGTTCGCTCGCCGAGCCGCTACCTGCCCGACATGCTTATAAAGCACTTCTGCAGAGTGAACCCAGCACACTAACGACAGTGTGGATATCACAAGAGCATGGATGGTATGACGGCTAGCATTCGATATATTAGTCGTCTTTAGCGCAAAGTCCTGCATCTTGATGGCAACCCACGATGTCCAAGCGGCGGTAAACCCGCAAGGAACCTCCAATGAAACTAGAGCTATACATCCAAATAGATGTTCCACAATGTTGACTATTGCTGCGTGGTTAGTCACCACGCATAGTACGGAGTTGAACATATCTTCTTTATAATTATCCAGAAAGCCTATATCACCGGGATCCAGTTTTGCCACATTTATTCCCAGCTCGGAATACTCAAAGAACACGAGAGGAGCAGCCAGGCCCTTTCTATTGTGATGTCTATCTAGTAAATATTGGAACAGCCGACAGCCGAGTAAGCTCAGCAAACTGTTACGTGATTTCATTAAATTGAGAATGTGCTGGAATATGCCCTCCTTCTCTAGATCTTTGTAGGCTTTAGTGTTATGCAAAGATACAGCGTACTCCAGAATAGTAGCCACTTCCATGACATCACTCTCCGCAAGTTTTGTCATAAATGCCGAATTTATCATCTTACCAACAAAAATAAGTAAACCGTGGTTGTTTAACCGAGAACAAACTTGTCTCAAGCAAACATTTAAACCTTTCCTCAGCAGAGCGTAGTTCGGTATTTCAGAGGACATGCTGTTCCGAAACATATCACGAAGGCGCACAACAAAATTCAAATATTCGACTTCTTTCTTTTTATACCACTCTTTGTTATGCATAATTTCATATATAATTTGCAGCAAATGTTTTGAAAAATTGGGATCCACAGAGAGGTGAAATTCTATTTTTTCAAATAAATTTAAAAACAAGTAATTGTTGGAAGCTTTAGCATCTAAAAGGAGTCTCAAAATGTCTGAAACAAAAACTAAAAAATACCAGAGGTTATAAGTTGTTAAAAATTTGAATGTAATATCTATCACTTCTGTTAGTGAGTATCCCACGAGAAAGGTAATGACCAATTTAAGAGTAATCTTGGCGTTGAAATACTTATTTCTCGACTTCTTCCCGGCTCTATTCAAAGTGATGCTCAAATTATTCCAGTTAAAATAAGCAAAATACAAAGCACTCAGTAATAAATACTTTCTATTATATGAATCAACTAAACAGCCATCGTTTGACAGTGCAAATATAATTCTATCCAACTCGTTGATTCCTTCTTGTACACTTTTAATCGATACCGGATTTAATACCAAACTGCCAGAGAGGTCAAATAAATTTTCAGGGCAGTATTTAAACATTAGAGTAGGACTTTCTCCGAGGCGTTGTCTGTCTAGTGCACTGTGACGAGATCCCATAATTGAATTCAAAGATATGATAGTTTTCCCTTTTGCATTCTAAGATATGACACTAATAGTAATCAATTAGGTTACATTTAAATTTAGAAAACCATTGCTTTAATAATTAAAATTATTTTATATGGTTCTTACCAATTATTTTTCTTCTAATCTCCAACTCTTTTTGAAAATTCAACAAGACATTAATTTAAGTGTATTTCTTTTGTAAAATATTCATGGTGGAATTTTAAGCCGTCGCTTTTCATACACTAATATGTCTGAGAAAGCGATTTTATAAATAAAACAGAGCTATGTTAGATATCTCTAGAAAAACAAAGTATTTCTGTAAGTCCGGGAATTGACAGGGCTTACAACCTGTGATGGACTGGTTTAATTGAACACTTTATACACTGTGTAACATTCACATTTTGCATATGATTAAATATCTGTCAAGTTAATATCAAATTGAACAAATCAAATGTGTTGGATGCGCCATCTCTAGATATTCTTGTAACCTTTATAAGTAAACCCACTTCCTGCCTACTTTATATGTACAGATTTGGTATACTCAAAATAAAAGACAAAGCATTTTGAAATTAATAATTTATTAATTCTCGATATGTACAGACACAATTCTTTTTCATCATAAAGGTAACGAAATTAAAATCAAATATAGAGCTAGTCAGCGGAGAACCGCTTACCAAAGCGCAATAACAGTATAACAAATAACAAGAGTCGGCTTCCGGAGCGCTACACCCCCGGATACGCCATTATATTATGTAGAGTTAGTATATCCATATTTATTGCTATAATTGTACATTATCCTTAGGTCAACCGAATCAAGGAAGGAAATAGGAGTCCGTATAAACATATATTAAATATGTACTTATCTTATACATGAAATCACAAAATCTGTTCAAACTCAATCGTTACGTGAACAAGATGGAAGACACAGCTACTGACAGCAGAATCTAGACGTCTTTACTCTAATGATATCGTCTCCTTCGTAAAATAGAATTTATAATATAGTCAACATTTGGCACAAAAGTGTTTGTCGGTAACTCCGTACAAGAGGAAATTTTTCAAATAAAAGACAGTAAAGAATAGCGGACCCATTAGAATAACATAATGTATATAACTGCCTTATAATATTTATTTAGTAAAGTTGTAATACGTATGAAATTAATTCTGAATGGGCGGTGTCTAGAGCAATCGAGTCAAATCAAAGACAAACAAACTACAATTTTACTTATAAAACAATTGCGGTGGATAGATTGCGCACAAACAATTTAAAAAGAGATATTCCACGCTTTTCAATATGATAAAATATTAATTACTTGACTAAATTGCTCCCACTCTTTTGGTCAATGAAAAAAGTTAAATTTAAAAAGAAACATATATATATATATATATATATACAAGATGAAATGATTACATGTACGGAAGGAACATCTACACATATTAATATGTACTTAATTTCAATATCATTCAATACGTTGTGTATATTATAAATCCAAAGATAAATATTTTCATAATATAAGAGTATTTATGATTAACCAAAGAAAATGTTACCAAATGATGATAGAAAAAAGTAAGAGGTCCGCGAAGACTATAATAACATCTAACAATCGATCCGATGATTTAAAACAGGTTAGGTATCAAGTTTACAATGTATATTCGTATATGTTATTACAAAATATATATACATATAGTATTTCTATGAAACAGGGAAAACCATTAACATCACTCATAAGCAGATTGAAGTATTGCTGTACAGTTTAGAATAGCTCCAGACAGTTTGTCCTATTACCTTACGGGTACAATCTTATATCAATATGCTAATTAGTACTTTGGCATTTTGGCTATTGAACTAGTTATAATACGGAGTGATGGAAAATACCTCTAGCTATATACGGGCGGATATCCACTTTCAAACCTTTTCGGTTTCTGAAAGGTGTATGAGGCATATTACTGACATTACTGATTACTACTTTTTACTATTGCCCTTTGTACTGTCTCCGTGAGGATTACATCTAATATCTATACTTTACCCAAAAATATGTGAAAGTCGAAGACCACCCGTATTCCATAAGAATTATATCTTAATTCTCATCATTCAACAATTAGTAAATGGTAAAGATCAAGTTTCATTATGAATTCAGTAAAAAATACTACATTGATTTTGGAAACTAAAGAATTTTGATATAATTATTCACGTAATATTGTTACGTATAATTTAAAAGAAGGTATATATAATGGATACATATTCTAATTATTTCGGCTGAATGCTAGCAATAGTAAGTATTGTGAGTTTGGTAATAGATTGTAATAATGATTTATTATATACACATACCAAATTGAGGTTATGTATTTTTTTTAAATGGAAGCCTTTATTAAACAATCAAAGGGTTTGATGATTTTAATTGACACAATAATTTCCAGAAATTTGTTTCAACAAAGAAAGAGAACTTATTTCATATTTAGACTCCCAAACTACACTTTAATCATACATTTCCTACAACTTAGTTTATATGCACCTATATGCATTGTACTTTAAACTAGTGATTGTTTTTCATATCTTAAACTATGAAATTATAAACTCATTCAGGAGGCATCTCTTATCATCACCGAGTGTTTCCCGATCTGTTTTTTTTTCAAATAACTTTTTGAATTGAATGGGTACACTAAACATTATTAAATAACAAATTGATAACGTAAATTGCATGATTTTGCAAATATTTTCTCATGCGTGAACCAGACGTTCAATAAATATGAATACATACAAAGAAAGTATTCAAGATCCACATGTATAATATTTGTGGTCCCGGTTAAAAACCAAACAATGTTTTTATTGAATATGGAATAATCATTTCCACTCCCCATTTGTAATGTTGGAAAGCCAATTAATTATTCTATTGTATTTTTCTTCTTATTCAGTCATATATTTGGCGAACCTCAATTGTATTACATATATAATATAAACCTTAGGAAGCTACAATAAATATTTTCTTCAATGGTGAATGACATTACATGTCTATTTCTTAATATATACTTAATCGACTTAACAACTTATTCAATTCAGCTAAAACGGTATTTCCTTAAAGTTATTAACTATGGTAGAACAAGTGTCAGGCAGTGTTGCGGACTCTCGAGTCAGAGTTACTAGGTTCCTATTTTCAAACACTGGCCGCTTAGGCTTATCTGAAAATAGTAGTGAATTGAAATATTTGTGTATATCATAAGAGCGCAAATATTTCTTTATTACATATTAATAATTAAATAGATATATAATTAAGATACTGGAAATAAACGGATAGTAATCTAAAGTCGAGTTGCATTAATGGTGGCACAGGATTCTTACAGGTAATTAAGTGGTATTTTCCATGTTACAATAAACAATTTTGGCATATTATAATATATAATTTCACTGTATTAATAATGCACTTTAAACTTAGTGACATCAAAACGGGCAATAATAACATTCAACCAGTAATAAGGCCTCTCCTATTAAACGCAAATATTTGTGGAGTGCTATTTCAACTCTTAAGATATTTTGAATACACAGTCCTCACTCGACGAATAATGTCATTTCACCAAACCGGTTGGTAAGTGAACTTCCGCAATTTGTCTTTTCTCCCATCTACATAGATAGGATGCGGACGGTCAGACCTAGTGTCTAGGGCTAGTCATCGGGCGAGGACTGCTCGTACTCTTTGGCTAAGAGGTAATATCTACACGTATCGGGTTCCCCGCAACGGACCTACTATAGTCTTAAGATATACATACTAAGTTGAATTAATAATATAAAGTGGTGTTGTTCTTCGTGATTTCCTTTCACTTAAACTATCTAGAATTATGCGAGAATCAGGCGCTTTCAATTGTATATAAATATCTAAGTATGTGTATATTGAATGCAAAAGTAAAGGTTTTTAGTCTATTGAGAATATGGGAGTAAATACATTACACTCCTACACTATTAGAGTATAGTCAAAAAATGACTTAATTTCCTACAGCTTTTTTTACAAAAAGTATTGCTTATATCATCACTTGTTTATATATTATTCCTTGTTTATGCAGTTCATATTAGACTGGTAAACCTCTAGTCCACATTATTTACAAAGAACTGACTGTCTTATATTATAAAACAAATAAAAGAAAAAAAAAGTAAGACTGAAAATGATTATCATCATGGCATGAATATCAGATTCTGTTATACCATCTAAAACTTTACTCTCTGTCATCTTGATCTTTCACGAGTTTCAAATGCTATAATCATAAATGTAAATTGCAATTATCATATAATTTGAGCTAAAATATAAAAAAATATTAATTATGAAATTAAATACATAAGTGGTTTAATATCAAGAGTTTACAGTAACTTTACAGATACATTATGGAGCCAAACAATTCTGCGGGTGTGAGGTAAACAATCTTAAATTCAAAACTAATGTTATAGTTTACTATCTAAAAACTAGAACAAAAAACTTGAAAAAACAAATAAAATAAAATAAACTAATTTGTCTCACCTGGACATTTGACATCTTGGATCTACAATTGTTTACCTCGCACTTAACCAATTATGTATTGGTTAATTGGTTATTCATTCAATTAAATGGAAACTCTTAGTAAATAATAAATAAAAATCAAACACATTATTAATTAAATTATTAAATTAATTCATAAATAAGTTCCAGTTTTGGAAGGTATGTATATAGTCTCCATCAGTTTAGTACTTCCTGGTCATTGTGTTTTCTCTCTTTAATTTGTACTTTAAAATCTTAGAACAAGTGCAAACTATAACTTAAATGAGCATTATTATTATGTGACAAATATATCCTTACTATCCCCTCATTTCACAAATAATGTGTCATTTTTAAATGGATCTTTGTCAGACGGGAGGAATATCTAATTTAACATACTCAACCTATTAAGGATTGTATTAGACTCGTTTTGTGTTTATAACAGCCGTTATAATTAATATTTTAATTCATCATTTTCTTTTGGAAAATTCGCCTTAGAAATAACGTTATTTATCGTAAGTTGGCAATGAATGACGTCACAGAAACGATGGATTTATTTTAATGATGGTGTCATTACTAAATTATTGGCGGCTCTATTTGTTGATGTCTATGGTCCACCCTCCCCTCATATTTCATCACAAATGGTAATGTAGTGGTAAACAAACAATCCATATTACTACTATTACAGCTCTATAAACCATAGACAATAAACCATATTACGTCATAAAACGTTAGATGACGGAAATTTGATGACGTATGCGAACGCACATTTTTCGTTTTATTCAAATATCTAATGTTTAAACTTTAATATCTCCCTTAGTTCTCTACAGATTTCAATAAGAATGTTAACGATAATCTTGTGATTTTTCATATTAATTTACTAGCCAATAATCCAACACCGTGACAAAAGCCTATTATGCATAAGACTACTGAATATTTGTTTACACCAAACAGGTAAATACTCGTCAAGTGATGGAGATTATTACGATTCCTTCTCACTATGGAAACTTATTTATGAATCAACCTAACATTTTCAAAAAAACCTCACCCCGTGGCTTTACTGGAATTTAAAATAAATCAGGAAACTAAAAACAAAGAGAGGGGGGAGTCCTTTTATAAAATTAGCAACGTTTGTCAATACCCAAAAAGGTAAACATTTTATTACATTTGTACATATTTCTGTTTTCCAAAGCCACAGGTTTTTATTAGAATCACCAGTACATACAGTATTTTATTTTTTCATTGAAATCAATTAAATTAAAATTAACATATGCGAAGCTTATAATACAATTAACATCATAAATAAAATCAAAAACAAAAGATTTACAGTAAAACCTCAAGCCCACATCACTCAGTTGCGAGAACAGCGTCGCTAACTCAAATTTGGCACATCCAAGTCGGGTTTTAACAAGTGTTCCGGAGAAAGCCAAAGCTATTATTACTACACATTAATGTATATTTTCCCGAGACTTTATTCCCTCAAATTAATTTAAAATAGTACAGCGACATGTGTCTCCTGAAAAAGTGGGAATTTCGAGTTTCACAAATGAGTGATATTGCGGGAAGGTACTTTCAATCCATCAAATTTAATTTGAACAAACCTGAACTATGCAATATGTATATCCATATCTTTAAACAGCTGGCTATTACAGCATAATTTTATATTAGTTTGACAGTCAATATTTTAAAAATATTATATGCTTATTTTGGCAAAAAATAAAAGTTATAGGTAGGTATGTATGAATATAACATTTCTGTACGAAATAATAAGTTATTGGGAGTATTTCCAAAATTTTAAAAATAAATAAATTAAATATGTATTAAATAAAACTCTAAACTAAACGCAGCAAGGAACATCGTCAATGTAGACTTGTATTGTGATGGACCAATGAAACATCTTGCCGCCTTTTAAATAAAATATTTCCGCATAAAGGCATATTAACAAACAATTTCTAATCTAATTATGAACTCTCATACTTTAGAATAATATTTTAATATATAATGCTTAAATACGAGGGTGTTTAATAACTCCCTGAAGACCCACCTCCACTCCGTAGTGCAGTGGTTGGCGAGTTTGGCTACTGTGGAGGTCCCGGGTAAGATT
Source organism: Brachycentrus maculatus (assembly GCF_059751285.1). Lineage (NCBI taxonomy): Eukaryota > Metazoa > Arthropoda > Insecta > Trichoptera > Brachycentridae > Brachycentrus > Brachycentrus maculatus. The sequence goes on along the minus strand of NW_028280846.1, from coordinate 803,141 downwards.
CCCAGGGGGGGGTCAATGTAAATATTAGTGATTTGTCACTCTAATATTGATTTAATATCACCCTGAACTGGTACCTGAAGTGCAGGACTGACCTCCTTGCCTTCGTGTAATTAATGACGAAGAAAACACTGTGTCAATATAACATAGTGCCCCATGCATCATGAGGGTTATAAGAATTATTTCTTATAAAGCGGTTTTCTATATTGAAAAGAAAAATTACCCAAATACCACAATCAATCAAAATTATAATCATAAATCATTCTAGTAAAATAATATTTAATAATAAAACATAATTTAATATTATTAACAACTTATATTTATCTTAAAGGTTTTAAAAACAAGAGCGAATATAGAAATTTACTAATTTAAAGTATTATGCGGAGAATGCGCAAGATTTCACTTATGTACATGAGGGTGCCCATACATTGGAGCTCAACTGGTCTATACTCACTAGATACCGTAATGTGCCATTTACAGTCATTCTAATATATCACATTTACACCTAAACCAGACCACCATTGTCAGTGTAAAATATTACATTGATAACTGTCAAAATGTTTTTTTTTTAAATATTTCTAAGTAGGTCTTTGTGTAAAATGATTTTTTGTGATTGTCTATTTGTATTAAAATGTCTCGCAATACAAGAAACGCAAATATGACCGGCTATGGCCCATCCTGCGAACTAGTTAGGGACGTGCATTCCTAAAAAGCTAATAGACAAACCAAACTCATTGGACCGTCTTGTTTGAAAAGCTGTCTCGAGGACATTTCATTGTCTCGAAATGTCTGTTTCCACGAGGCAATAGGAATGTCTTAGTGGACTAGTATCCAGATTGCCCTTGATTAAAATCTATAAGGCATTCATTTTGTAACAATCAGTATCTCGTTGAAGATACACATTAAAAACTGTAACTAAGAGTTTGGCAGTAACATAATAGTGTTGTAAAGTGGTTTACACTTTAAAACGTAAATAATTCTAGGAATAAATGTCAGGTAATATAATGTACTGCGTGACCTGTAAGTGTCATCTACCCTAATATAACAATGATTACTGCCTTCTTACTAGATAATGTAAACATGGATGCATTTTACCATCGGGCAACATATGTGTATGATCCAGATAGACTCCATTGCAGTCGCACCCCGAAATTTAAAAAATTAAGTGACAAGTGTTGTATTCCGGAAAGATTAGAAAATTGTACAAAAACAATATTTCTAATATTATATTATAACTACAGAGTCAAATAAATATGGTAGGTGTAAAAGTACATTTAGTGAATATATATATTAATTAAAAAATAAAACACGTTTAAAATTAAGTATGTCTCTTTAAAAAACCCAGCTTCATCTACAAAAAAAATCGTTAAAACAGTACGCTTATCAAGAACTGTACATGGTAAAGCCACAATTAAATAGGTAGTGTATATCTCACCTAAAAAATATTTCTTACATGTGGATAGAGTTAGAGATAAATAGTATTTGGGGCTATTTTTGTTCCATCTCCGCTAATGTACGATGCACTGATAGTACGGAGTTCGAATGGGGCATTATTAGACCAATAGTGGTCTATGTGCCAGAATCATAGTTACTCGTGTTTAAAAAAATGTATTTTTACTTATTCTTTGCATCTTCAGGCCGATATAGTCCAAGTAGGCAGGTTTAATACTTTTATGCCCGCCCAAAATAATTATTTTTTCAATGCCTTTTTAAACACACATTACTGCCAAGTATACATTTAGCAAAGCATAACTGTACCTTAGATAATGTAATTAAATATAATCATTTTGGCAGTGAAAATTGGTTCCAGCAGCCAAAAGGCGCGCAAAACATCAATTTTTAGAATCCGCGCATTATTAGAAGAGCCCGAAAGCCGGTGTGGTCATATTGGAGGTCGGTTACTTACACAACTAGACTGTCTAGATCACTCGAGATGTGTGAAAATAAGTCGAAGACTTCGGTTACTGTACCGGCTCGAAGTGGTAAGCCAAATAACACGGCAACGGAATAAATAGCCCCAAATACCTTTCATTTCACATTTGGCAATATAAATACGTAAAAACTATATAAAAGATTGCTCATCATTTTCTGAACAGCACCGACCGTTGATCATTGTATTTAGGTTCAGCAAAGCGTCTCGTTCTGTGACCCTGTGGCTTTCTCCCGACAGACGGCAGCGCGGAGCGCCGGATCAGGGGGAGGTGCGGCGGCAGGGAGGGTTATTGGTGCTTGGAGTGGTGGCGTGAGCGCTTGCGCACATTCTGATCTTGCTGCCCCGCCAGATTGTTGTTGTCCACCGATGGCCGCTTCGGAGCCACCCTGAGCAGCCTCGGCCGATGCGAAACCTGAAATATTAACCAATTCCAATACGTGTCCGACTATGGAGTTTCGCCCAAATGACAAGAAGCCGCAAGGCCAAAGGAGACACGGAATGACTATGAGAGAAGCGAAGGATGTCTGGTGATGTATTCTGTCTGTCTACCCCTATAGACAGAAGTAACTGATGGTGAGATAATTTATGTGAGGTATAATACTTGTTCTTCCGCTTGGTGTAGGCCTTGTGGCCTGTTTTTAAGATGGATTAGCCTCTTGCGATGTTGATTCCCTGCTGTCAATCCATATAATTCAGGTACAATACAACTATAAAATATTTCAAAAAGCCATGGATTCCTAACAAATCACGTAGCTGATAGAACACTTAAAATTTTTACCATTATTTCCAATGTCCAAGAGTTTCAAATTAGTTTTCATTATTATTATTTTTAATTTATTTTGCTTACTGATTTATTTATTGCTTTTGTCATTAGCCAACAAAATAATAATTATAATAATCCTCACAAATATAGAAAAGTATCTAGTTGTACAATGACTGTAGATATTTTATTTACAAATCACGGTAACTTTTTTACTTATTTTCAGTCTATTCAATTAATTATACCCGTATGTATTGTTTTAGTACCTGTGGGACTGACGGCGTAGTTGTGATGCCCGCCAGATGAAGAAGAGTCTCCGCCGTCTTGCGCTGCTCATCACTAGCGTATCCTGCCTCCGGAGAAGCTATAAAATGAACAAAAATATATCACTCAAACAATCAAATATAATAGATAAACCCATACACAATCAATACACAATATGGCTCCAGAGTATCTTAAGGAGCTGTGTATTCCAGATGAATTGGCTGATAGACGTCTCACGCTTCGATCGGCTACAACATCTGCAATGGGCAAAGTGATCTTACCAGCTCGCAACCAACGCACTAAATTTGGCGAGCGTGCCTTTGCTGTTGCAGGACCGACGGCGTGGAATGCTCTTCCACCAATGGTTAGAAATAGTGAGAGTGAGATGATCTTTAGAAAAAGACTAAAAACACATTTGTTTGCTAAATCATTTCCACCATAATATTTTCCCCAATTCATTCACAGTGAAGCGCCCTTGAGGTATTTTTTTACGAAAATGGCGCTATATAAGTTATCCAATTTTATTATTATTATTAAACCCAAACAAGTAACTTTGCTGATGACGTCGTTAGAGCGCTAAACGTAAAATAAAAGCAACTTCGACAGTTTAGCGTGATCGAGTTCACGCGCACCGTGATTGGCGCACCAACCGAGCACATTGATCCGGAGAAAGACGGACAAGTGCACAAGCCAATCATCCGTTTTTTCATGCTAACCGGCCTGCCCGACAGTTAAATTTCGTGTAGTGCACAAGCACCCTTACAATGATATCAAGAAAAGTACAATGGAATAAGACATAATATAGTAATAAAAAATAGAAAATCTTTCAATACATGATAAGATCTTAATAAAAAGATGAAAGAAATAATACCGCGTGTTGGCAAAAAGATAAAAGTAATAATACCCAATGTTAAACAAAGATACAAGTAAAAATACCCCATGTTGTAAAAAGATAAGTCTGATAGGGATGAGGAGGTTAAGGAAAGAATAGGTAGTTACCAGTGGCGGCGCTGTAGGTGTGGTCCTGGTTGGCGTAGCTAGACACTATGGAGGGCGGCAGCACTCCGGGCCCGTGCTTGAGGGCCAGCACCATGGCCGCCGCCACCACCTCGTCCAGAGAGTCGCAGCTGTCGTGACCGCTGAAAGCGCACATCTCATTAGCACAAATCAACTTGGAGCAGCAATCAAGCAGCCTAAATGGGATTCAATACAGGCTTGTCCCGCTAACTGGTAGTATATTCACCTGAGAGCATCGGAGGTGGGTGGAGGTTCGCTGGCGGCGAGGCGGCGTGAGAGGAAGGGGAAGAGCTGCGGGTTGGGAGCCCCCTTGGGTCCGCGACTGCTCGCCGCAGCCACCACGGGTAACCTGAAAAACGGATTTCATTAATACCGACAGTTGTTAGAGAGAAGAAAATACATATCCCTGCTAAACTGTATTTCCTTGCATATCAACCTTTTTCATATCGGTGAAGGTGCCTTCAAGAGGAAAATACTATTTTAGGTGTAATTCTTGATTAATACCTTTAATACTTATAATTTAATTAATTACCTAACATCCAAGCTTATCACGACCCTACTTAGGCTTCAACTTTTTAAGTATTATAGTCTATGCCTATTCGTGAGAGGATTTACTCTTTATGTTAAAAGTTACTATAATTTCATGTAATTCATGAGTGAAAATTTTAGGTAAAAACAATCGCTATCTCTCTAGAGGTTTATATGTGTGTATGTATATGGAACGACTTATACTACGTATGATGTACGTTAAAGAAAATAAATTAATAAATGAGAAATACAATATGGTGTAGATAATATAACAGCTGTTTGTACATACCTGTCTTGTGGTGTAGGCGCAGGAGTAGGCAGTGCAGGGGGCACGCAGGGGTGGAAGGGAGAGCGACTGAAGGCCTGCAGCAAGTTACTCCGATATTGGTCGTCCACCATCCATAGAGATCCTTTACCGAGGCTCTGGAAATAGTAGTATCATAATGTATTACTGGTATTACCGCTATCAGTGTACTTCAATATGGTGGGCAAAAAACATGTGATTAATATTTTGTGTAGCTTTAAGTGTGTGACTAGTGTTATGGTAGTGACGTGTAATATTGTTTGCATGCTGGTGTAGCGATTATCCTGACGAAGAGATGGGTAAATCGCAGAACTGAAGTGGTACTGGGCAGGTCGTGTGAGGATGAAAATGGTGCTTGACTGGAAGCAAGCCTAGAACAGGACGCAGAAGCGTGGGTAAGCCCCAGAAAAGAGTGGGTGGTCTGATGACATTAAAAAAGTGGCGGGCCTGCACTGGAAGAGAGTCGCATTCAACAGAGAACTGTGCAAGTCCAAGAGGGAGGGCGTTGTTCAATACTGGACACGAGAAGAAGGCTGAAGTAAGTAAGTAAGACATGTTGTCAGTAAGCGAGACTCACAGGCGCCTTCTCCACCTTCTGGAAGCACTTGTTGAGGGAGAGGTTGTGGCGGACGCTGTTCTTCCAGCCGGCGGGCGCCGAGCGGAAGTAGGGGAAGTGCTGCACGATCCAGGCGTAGATCTCCTTCACGGGCAGCGCCTTCAGCGGGCTGTCCTCGATGGCCATGAAGATGAGGCAGCTGAAGGAGTATGGCGGCTTGTTCTGGGTGTGCACCAGCGGGTTGTACGCCACGTTGTGGGGGTGCTTCAACTTGGGACCTGATCCTGTCAACAAAGCATAGTCTCCTCTTATAACCCACTGTTCTGTAGAAAATATCTATCAAATATATAAATTTATACCACCACGGTAAAGTACCTCGCATTCTCTATCGATTTTTCATTCACGCATTTCATATAGCAAAATTGTACCAACAACCAATATTTTATTCGTTGATGCGGGAGTCACTTTTTTGGTAAAATTTATCCATTTTTTATTTAAGTTTTACTTTAAATACCACTACTACTACCATCACGCCGTTTCTCCGCAGGGGTAGGCAGAGAAGATGGAACGCCACACTCTTCTGTCCTGACATACACTCCTCGCCTCCTTCACATCCATACATCTAGTCATATATGCCCTCCGATTATACAGACTTTTGACACCGCCAGATTTGAGTTGTTTTTTTAAATACCACTATTTCTTAAAATCTATCGTGACACGTGTTTGGATGCATTCCACATCATTTTCAAACACTAATAACAAACCCAATAATAAATCAATTATAAACCCATAATTAAACATATGAAAATGATTAAAGCCTTCCTTCTATTGTCTATGTTCTGATGTTCCCACTGATAAGAAATTAAAAAAATTAATAAAAAAAAGTCAATAAAAATAACAAACAGCTCCTACCCCATTTTCAACCTTCCACGTCCCGAGGACACAATTGTAAAATTTAGACTTAGCTTCACATACGGTGTTTGAAAATGATGCGGAATGCATCAAAACACGTGTCACAATACATTTTTCAGTCGTTTCATTCGATCAGTCATTTGCAAAACTAAAATCAGAGACCCCAGCAGAAACTGTCTGGTCTCTAATGAGAATAGCGCATACAAAGCGGGAATGTGTTTAATATATTACCACAAAGTTATGTGGCAAGTAAAGTATTACCATTGGTCTTGGGCTGATAAGTGCTGGAAGTGGAGAGTTTGGCGGGAGTGTGCGGAGGAGAGGGCTCGCTGCCGCTCGAGTCCGGCTGCTCCCAGCTCACCGACTCCTCCTGGTAGTCAGAAGTGGGCGACGGCTCCGACTTCACACTCTAAACAGTGACAATAAATCACAATATAAGTCAAATATCGTAATAAATAGTTACTAATCAATCAGTTGGCATTCAAATTAAATTAATCAATTCAATAAGCTCTAATAAAAAGTCCGAATGAATCTGTTAATATCACCTGGCTCTTACCCGACAACCACCTGCGCTTGCGGGTGAAATATTGATTTTGATACCATTTTGTGTAGTATAAAATATGATAGAACATATCATATGGCAAGACAACCGAATCACTATTATTTTAGATGGGAAAATAGAAGAGAAGAAATGAAGAGGATGAGTAAGAAGAAGCTATGTAGAATGGCTAAAAACGAAGGCAGGTGTCGTTTGATTTAAAGATTTTAAAAATCTGACCTTGAACAAAGAGTGTAGGAAACTGCAACATGGGAAAGAGCCTAACTCCAAAATTTAATAATAACAATAAATAATAAAAAATAAAAACCCTTATCCGCACCCCAATGGTGCATAGGGCACTGCGTCATATAAACGCAATGTTATCTTGATCGTTTACACATGAAGGAAAGGTGATCAGCCCTCCGCTTCAGGTACCAGTCCAGGGTAATATTGAATAAATATTACAGTGAAAAAATCACTTATATTTATTTTACCCCCCTTGGGAATCGAACCCGGGACCTCCAGAACGGTAGCCGAGCGTGCTGACCATTACACTACGGAGGCGGACATAATAACAATAATGACATTAAACAATAATGACATTAAACGAATTTTGTTCATTCCTGAAACAAGCTAAATTAGGTATAGTGGTTTTTATTTTTAAAAATTTGTACATAAATCTAATACAAATATATTGTACAACACAAACCTGTGCAGAAATTGGCCTGAGTTCATCGTTTTCTGTCTTAGTGAAATTTATACCTGAAAGATAAAAATTATATTAGAAAAATTACTTCCCATAGAAAGCACCCCATAAAAATGTTTAAAAATTTAACATTCGTAAAAGTAATCATTTACAGCTATATTTATCTGTATCTATATCAGTTATTCTACTATACAAAAGGACAATGCGTCAGCTTAAATTGAAAAGTGGCCAATTCAAAATGGGCTTACTTTATTAGAGTAAAAATAATTTTTAAATGTTGTATTCCACATGCCATTAACGATCAAGGGGGAAGTATTTTGAAACAAGCCGTAGATTAATTCAGCAAGTTAAATTAAAAGAATCAAAAGTCTGAAAGGTATATCGGTAATATTAACTTACTGACAGTATGTTAATATTAATAATAATAATAATAAAACCCTTATCCGCACCCCAATGGTGCATAGGGCACTGCGTCATATAAACGCAATGTTATCTTGATCGTTTACACATGAAGGAAAGGTGATCAGCCCTCCGCTTCAGGTACCAGTCCAGGGTAATATTGAATAAATATGACAGTGAAAAAATCACTTATATTTATTTTACTCCCCTTGGGAATCGAACCCGGGACCTCCAGAACGGTAGCCGAGCGTGCTGACCATTACACTACGGAGGCGGACATGTTAATATTACTGATAAAAAAGAAAATGGGTTTGTTTTTTCCTAAATTTAAATCAAATTAAAACTACCGAGAATACTAATTTATATGGATAGTGTTGACAATTTCAAGCAAAGCCTGTATAAAAGTGACTACATTTAGACTCACTCCTGAGTAGATTCCTGTCCTGCAGCCAAGTTAGGCTGGTGAGGTCATTGTCTTCTGCGGGCACATCTTCGGGCTCCAGTTTTGGTTTTCTGTCTACTTCCATGCTCTCACTCTCCTCTTGGTAAGCCTCACCGCTACAAACAAAAATACAAACCATTTCATTTTAAAATCGTGTAATCATTACCAATAAAAAAAATATTGATATAACTATTCTTAACACACTTAGGACGGGAAAGGTATTTCTACTCGTTCAGTCGATTGATGCTTAAGGACAGGAAGGGTATTTTTACCTCCTGCGCTGGCTTCATTTCAAAAGCAGAAAAGAAGGAATTACCCAATGTTTTTACATTAATATTACGTACAAGTCTCTTTGTTAAGGTCTTAACTATACATACATAAATATCAAATCCCGTCGCCAGCGGTCCGCAGCCGTAAAAAATACCTGCCTGAAATGTGTTATGAATGTATGCAAAGACAGAATTAACCTATTCTACTTTTGTGCATCTCTTTATGCATATCCGACAATTATTCTTACAACTTGATGCACATACGACCAAGTCATAAGATGTCTTTAGTCTAAATGATGAATGCAGCAATTAACACCGAAACATGGACAAGAAGTGTCACAAGTCTTGCGGGATTTGTCTATCATCGCGAACACACTGACCTGGTGAAGAAGTCGGGCGTCCTGCAAGTGGGGCGGGGCGGGGAGCGCGGGGAGGGGGGGGAGGGCGGGCCGAGCGCGTCGAAGTTGTCGATGACGGCCCCGCGCACCTCGAGGCGCTGCAGCGAGCGGCCCGCGCGCGCCACTTGACGCTGGATCTGCCGCACGACGCGCGGCGGCAGCGGCCACGCTCCCACATCCGACTGCAAACCAGACTATTAGAAACCGCTCCCAGACAACTGCGCACATAACAACTGTGCACACAGACAATAGGGTCTTTTCACAAGTGGAGTAAACATTTTAAATGTGCAGAATATTTCAAATCTATTTATATGATTTTGATCGTTTTGGCAAAACATTTAACGTAATAGTTTGCGCTCTCCTTACATCCATTGTTTTTCTTTGTGTAAAACCACTTTTATAAACACTTATTCGTGACTATCGGTTTCGGGAAATCATTCCATCGTCAGGTCATTAAAATAAAATTATTATAATTTGATATATTTGGTATAAAAATAAAATTTTGAAAGAGAGAACGAATTCCTTTCTCTCTTTCAAAATTAAAAAAAAAAAGTGGTATTACACAAAGTAAACAATGGATGATAAGGAGAGTTGTTTTATTACCATTTCCTTTTTACAAAGCACTTTTTCACTGATAAGTGACAGCAAAAACTACTTTCATTAATTGATTCGGCAGTCACTTTGAGGTAAAATCTATCCATTTTCAATTTTAAATATTGAAATATTAATATATATTATTACTGAAAACCATAGAGTTCTGGAATCATGTTGGTGTTGTTTTGTATAAAAAAAATTGTTCAAGGTCCATATGTCAAAAAGTTCCAACCCTATTCTGAACACTCTTCAAAAATATCTTAGTCAAATGTACAACTTGGCGGTTCTAGTGGTAACAGTTCAAGAATATAAGGCAAGCAAAGATTCTACGCTGGATTATTCAAAAGCATTGGCCAAAGAAAGGTCACCTTTACTATTCTACCGTAGAAGTGACAGTGACATAACAAATAATTGCCGTATACTTTGATCACTCCGATGATACCACATCTTCAGTGATGTCATATTTCTTTGTTCGTTGCAATTTGTATAACAAATTTTATAAACAAAAAAATGATAAATTGACAGGTGTATTGTGCGTATGTCTAAGAAAATTATTGTTTATTGAATGTATACGGCTGTCCAAACATAAAACACAGTAAGGGACATTTTTGTAGTACGTTTTTTTTGCATTTTTGGACTAAGTAGAATGTACTTAGTTCAAAAAATGCAAAAAAAACGTACTACAAAAAAAATGTCCCTTACTGTGTTTTGAGTTTGGACAGCCATATAGAGCTAACCTTAACTTTTTTTTTTAATAAATAGATTTTTGCACATAACTGGTCCCACATTATTTGATTAACGTTACACATATCAAACCCTTATCCGCACCCCAATGGTGCATAGGGCACTGCATTATATAAACGCAGTGTTATCTTGATTGTTAATACACAAAGGAAAGGTGATCAGCCCTCCGCTTCAGGTACCAGTCCAGGGTAATATTGAATAAATATTAGAGTGAAAAAATGACTTATATTTATTTGACCCCCCCTGGGAATCGAACCCGGGACCTCCAGAACGGTAATCGAGCATGCTGACCAAACTACGCTACACTACGGAGGCGGACAACGTTACACGAGTACATGTTTAAAATTATGTATGTAATGTGTTTAAATGAATAATGGTAATGATGATACTATTACACTTGATACTATTATAACTCTATAGTTAGTGAGCATACCTGATGAGTTCTCGGCAGTTCTCTGGGGGCGTGTGCTCTGCCCGGCGCCACCATCTGACGCTCGGGTGCCATAGCACAAGTTCTGCAACAAAATAAAAATGATATTTATAAATTTGGCATTTAATTTGTAGAACTCTATTTTAAATTATATTTAAATGGTAAAATCAAACACTGATTTTTTGAGTCTACTAAATTGTATTTTATTTTTAAAAAATACATAAAAAATTTATTTTATGACAATTGTTCGTCTTGTTAAGGCATTTTCAAACGATGTTAAAAACGACAAATGTAAAAATGATATGCATTGCCGGTATAAGAGGAGATGCATGAATGTGGAGGAGGCAAAGATTGTTTGCAAAGACAGATTGGTGTGGCGTACTATTCTCACTGCCTACCCCTGCAGAGAAGGAGTGGTTAGTTACTTTTTTTTTACATTCATTACAAAATTGCATTTTTCAAACAAAAAAAGAATCTTTTTGGATCTTTTCATAAAAAAAAACATAAGAATTTCTTCTTCTTCTTTTGACTATCATCCACAGACAATGGTGCATAAGGCACTGGATCAAATTGAAGTAGTGTTGATTTGATCATTGATTTCATAAAGACAAGGCTTCAGATAACATAAAATAAATATTAGTAAAGATATCTCATACGTCTATTTTATCCCTCTGGGATTAAAACCAGAGACCTCCAGAACGGTAACTTAACGCGCTAACCACTTCACTATGGAGGCGGGTACGTATTTTTTTTTTAATCTATGCAACAATGTTAAAACAATATTGTTTATCAAAGTTGAAATAAGAAAACGCACACATAAAAAAATCAAGGAACACACTTCGACCGAAAAGATTAACTGTAGAATCGGTGGGGCGCCACTATCGCCGCTTTTTATACAAAAATGATTTTGAGCACACAAACGTTTACATAAATGTATGAAAATGAAATTAGTTCGATTTTTGGCCGTTTCCCTAGGTTTCGTTTAAACAATGCTGCCAACTTTACAAGAGACGCGCCAATCGTAATTTTGAAAACGGAAAAGTAGGTATTTACTACGTACTTACAGAATCCACAACCGCGTAAAGATTGGGCCAGGTGAACCAACTTATCGGAAAATTGACGAGGCACAAAGCAACAAGGGAAGGATTAACCAAAAGGTTGGCGTACTTACAGCGGGGTTCAGCGCCGCCCCGTTGGCGATCGGATAAATATTGCTTGTATTGAATTTAGTATTGGTTCGCTGCGGACGCGTCCCTAGGGACGAAAGTGGGGTGCGACGCGGTCGCTATGGCAACAGCCTTCGCTGCAGCCAATGACTAGGGAATGGCTGCAGCGTATATTGACGTTGTCATGGCAACCCGCTCGTACGTCATCACCCGCCTGGGACGAGCCTGTCGCGACAGAACGCGGTACGTGGACATAATGAACACGCTTTCCAAGATGTTCTTTAAAAAATAAACTGTGCAAAATAAATTATCTACGCTAGGGAGCGAAAAGCCCGATTGAAATATTGACCTTTATGTTAAAGAAGAGAACATATTTCTATCGATGAACCAGTTAGATTTCATAGTGGACTTTTACGACTTCCTATTCATTGATTCTGTTCACTCCGGTTGAGTAATGGTTGGAAAACGATTGACTACCATTCACCAAGTCCCGAGTACGATTCCTGATGGAATTAACAATAAAACGATTTCTTTTTTGCAATTTGTAAAATCATAGTGACAATTTTAGGCATAAACTACCTCCACGTATTTTTCTTCTCGCAAAACCAATATTTTATTTCAGTTTATTTCCAAATTAAGCGTTTTATTTGCAGAACTCCATTTTAATTTATATATTAAATGTTAAAATCAAACATTGAGTTTGAAGAGTCTCCCAAATTGAATTTTATTGTTATAAACACATAAAAATAAAAATACACTTAAAAATCAGTGTTATAAAAACTTTATTTATCAATTAATTAACAGGGTTAACGATACATATAAATTTATTTTAAAATTATTTTTCGAGGGTGGGACTGCTCTTCTGAAACTAATACTCTCAATTTAAACCCCAAATATAATGATACATTCACCTAAGTTGAATAGTTTTTAACTTACGAAGTGAATAGCTACATAAGTTATAAAATGAAGAATCACAAAGTTAGTGCTTCCTATATTGATTACGTAGTACATACTCGAAAGGCCGTCGTATTTTTTACATCAAGTATACAGCCTAATAATAATTCTCGACATATCTCTATAACAGATTACAGCGTGTAATGAAATTCCGATCTCACATCTATAAAATAATGGCTAGTATCAACACAATGTATTATGGATCATTAAGTGATAGGCAGGAATGTGATGAATAGGTACCATCAATCAGTACGAGAGAGGAACTTTCGTAATAATAAACTTGAGACCGAAGATTGATTCAATAAATCGGATGAAATTTATCGCAAAGATACAAGACAAATTTTGTTTGATGTTTGCTCTGAAGCAAAAACTATTAAATTAGTAACCTCAATATTAAAAAACCATTCTGTTGTCATACTTAATTTTTTCTTTCTAATTAAAAAAAAAAAACAGGTTTTCACCTAATAGCAAAGCAATAAAATATTTAGTATCCAATAGGATTTCAGTACTGTTTTTATAACCCTTATCCGCACCCAATGGTGCATAGTGCACTGCATCATACAAACGCCGTGTTATCTTGCTCGTTAACACAGGAAGGAAGGGTGATCAGCCCTCCGCTTCAGGTACCAGTCCAAGGTAATATTGAATTAATATAAGTGTGAAAAATCACTATTTATTTGATTCCCCCCCTAGGAATCAAACCCGGGACTTCCAGTACGATAGTAGAGCGTGCTGACCATAACGCTACGGAGGCGGACAATAGTACTTGATAACCTTTTTTACATTAATTCAACTCTAAAATTATTTTACACTAATTTCATTAATCAATGTTTGAAATGATGCGGAATGCACCGAAACACGTCACAACAGATTTTAGGATATTGTGGTATTTACCAAGTAAAACATAAATGTGTCGGGTTGTGGTCCCGTGGTTAGTGTCGCAGACTCTTAAGTCAGAGTTTCTCGGTTCGAACCCACTCTGCCACAATTTAATACCTATTTCTAATAATGAGCCGCTTAGGCTCACAGAAATAGTATGAAATTGAAATATTTGTGTAAATAATAATAACACCAATATTTCTCTTTTTCTTTAAAAAAAAATAAATAATTAAAAAAAAAAAAAAAAAAAAAAAAATATATATATATATATATATATATATATATATATATATATATATATATATATATATATATATATATATATTTATAAATTATTTTTTTTACACTAGTTTGACACGTGGGTTTCGCGTGGTTTTACGACCTTTGTGACGTAATTCATTTTCCAGCTTTAAAAACATCCTGGAATCGTGAATAAAATATACATAAAAATTCGATATGGATACAAAATGTCGAAAACGTTGCTATGAATTAATGTCATTCCATGCGAAAGTTTGAAAATGGAACATTGTGTATCGAGGTTTTGAGTTATAAATGGAAAAGCACGTGCCTTTTTTAGTTGGAAAAAGAATTCTAAATAAGGAAAAGCGTTAGTTTTAAAATAGAACTTTTCAATTGAATAAAGGGCTTTGTGTTCGGAATTGAAATCGTGTGGGTCAAAAGACAACGTTTATCATTGGGCCGTAGCCCGAAGTATACAGGGGGATAAACGACGTATTCAAGGATTTTTACGTTTGGATGGATTTTAATTAAAGCGGTTAAGGAGTACAGTATTTTCGTGAAGTTAGGATGGTGTTGTAGCGTCAATGTGATGAACATTATTCCACTGCTAGAACCAAGAATCTGGGGAGCAAGACTGATCACCTTGTCTCCCTATGAATTACAATCAAGTTTTTATTTTATTTTATTTAATATGGCTAGAAAAGTTAAACAAAAAAAATTAATTCATTTTCTAGACATTTCTACTTTTACAATCTTAAAATTAATGTGCTTGGAGAGGGAATTACACTTATTATTTATTGTTGGTAATATAACTTATTTTAATTATAATTATTTTTTGTGAGTATTTTTTTTCTTGGATTAATTTGTATATAATTCAGTTAATACTATTTTGATCCGGAGAGGGGTTACAGAAGGAACATTCAAAGCGTAAATCCACGTGATTTTTTATTATATTTGCAAAGAAAAATTATAAAACAGGGCGTGGCTGAGCGAAACGGTAACGAAGTCCCAAACGTCGTAAATGCGTTATATGGCAAAACGTTGATATTTCAATACAAACAAAACATCAATATTTCAATCCGTTCTGCAACTCACAAAAGAAAAATATATTTCAACTGTCATCGTTTTTTTAAATTTATTTAAATAAAAAGAAATAAACTAGATCCTATTGTAGACATGGATCAGTAAATATGTAATAAGATTTACTAAGAGACAATAAATTTAAGAGTACATATGTTAATGACATGACAAAAAGCGCCCTTGAGTTACTGATTAAGTATAAATCATCCAAAAATGATATAAGTATGTATGTATATGTGTGGATGTGTTAAAAATATAAACAGGATAATATTTACACAATTGCAAGCGTTAAATAACGTATTTCTCTGAATCGATACAAATATAGATACCTCTTTAGTACTCCGTATCTATTATTCGTTATGAAAATTACAAAATACAATACAGCGTCTATTTAAACGGTTCTTGTATTCCAAATTGAATAGTGCAAGTCGAGAATAGAACGACAGACGAGTACGGAATGTATGTCCAGTCCTAAAAGGTCATCTAAAGTTCTACTGCGAGTGAAGCTCGTGTGACTCTACTGGCGCCAGAACTATGCACAGTAGAATTAGAACATACTATTCCCAGTCTGAAGACAGCCACGACAAGTCACTTTTTTTTAAAGCATCACTTTTAAGAATTACACATACGGATTTTTATTTATTATATTCATTTTATTTTTTATTTTTTATTATATTTATTTTTATTATATTTATATTTATTATATTCGATTTATTATATTCCATTCTCTCTGCTTACCCCTGCGGGGAAACGGCATGATGATAGTAATTGTAATATGTTTTCAGTTTAATTTGATTGCCGCATTGAACTTGGGAGTTGAAAATTCAGCAATCCAAATGATGCCATTGATTTTTTTTACTGATAGCACAAAAATCAGTGTGCGTAAAATTCTGTCCGCAAAATTCACGTGCGGAAACATCCTGTTCGGAAAAATTCGGGTACCGTGAAAATGCATTTCCGCGCACGACGTCACACGGATTACGTCAACGTATGCAAATATCCTGTGCAAGGCCGGAATATTATTATATGTACACGAATCATACGTAATATTGTGTTGCTGAGTAAAAAATATTACGTGACTGTTCGTTTTCTAAGTTTAGTCGATATTCCTCACGTTGCGATATTTGATAATTCAACTGTGATGATGATGCTACTAAATGCGATCACTCAGACGAATGTGAGGCAAAACGATGTATGATAGATGTTCGAATGGTAAAATAAGGAAAGAATGCAAGGCTGAGATAAGCATTGTCGATAAAATTAAGAAAGGTGTATTGAGATGGTTTGTACATGTGGAACGTATGAGTGACGAAAGAACGGTTAAATAAATTTATGAGCAAAATGTAGTTGGAAAAAGAAGCATGAGGAAGACCGAGGAAGACTTGGCACAATCAGGTATGTCAAATACTTGAAAGCGGTCGGGTCAGGAGTCGAAATAATCGGCGGGTATGTATGAGGAGATGCATGAATGTGGGAGAGACGAAGAATATTTGCAAATACAGCGTGGTATGGCGTTCTATTCTCTCTGCCAACCGTTGGGAGGAAGCGGCATGATGGTTAGTTATTTAGTAAGTTAATGTTACTAAATAATTAATCATGACGCGGGCTCTCCGCAGCAGTAAGCAGATGGATAATAAAACCCAAACTATTCTACCTTTATATTGTATAGGTTGTTTTTTTAGAGGTACCTATACAAATTAAAATTAAAATAAAAATAAAAATACATTAAAAGAATGTTAATGTCTATGATATTTGCTTTATTTAATAGATAATTTTATGACATTATTGGTTAAATATGTTTTCCGTCATATGAGCGCCACGGCTAGCTCGAATGAAGCGCAATAGTTTTCGACAACTTTATCGAGCAACTGGGCCGTATATCGGCAATAACACGGCGAATATTGACTTCCAAATGGTCCAACGTCTCTGGTTTATCAGCATATACTAGTGACTTTACATACCCCCAAAGAAAGTAATCTAATGGTGTGAGATCACACGATCGTGGGGGCCAGTTCATAGGTCCATTTCGTGAACTTATTCGCTAACCAAATGTATATCTGCTTGCGGTGTCTCTTCCACGCATTTTCCACATACGTACACGCATGCCAAATGCTTAGATTTTAATCATGTCCTATCAAAATATGCTTTCGCTATTGGTTTTTGAAAAATGGGCTATAGCGCCGATATTATGTTTCTATATTTTCTTATATTTTCTAGAGAATATGCTGATTTAACTGGAATAGGGTAAGATACAGGGGGTGGGAGGCTACCAAACCGGTTTTTTGTGTTTTCGCTACAAGGCCAAATGTGATTCGCGCACTATGCCGACTACTCGATGCATTTTTTATTTGTATCTAGTCAGTTCTATGCCCGCCTCCATAGTGTAGTGGTTAGCACATTTAGCTACCAAGATGGAAGTCCCGGGTCCAATTCCTAGGGGGATTATAATAATTATGAGTGCTTTTTCACTACAATATTTATTAAACATCACCCTGGGCTGGTACCTGATGATTGGGAATGATCACCATGCCTTCGTATAATAAACGATCAAATTTACATGGTAACAATTTGATGCAGTGCTCTACGCACCATTGGGTACGGATAAGGTACAGCCAGTTTATGGACCTTGGTGATATTATTATTTTTTTGTTTTGCTTAAAATAAAAAATAAAATGCTCAGTGACTTCAGAGTGGTGTAAGTTTTATATTTCTTTGTCATTTCAGCATAGCTGAATAATATGGAAGTCTGGGTATTTACAGGCTGTCATAGGCTGGTCAAGTGATCACTTTACATACATGTAAAATTCACCATTCTACCCATGATTGACAACCGCACTACTCAAATTTTTGGAACTCCCTACATGTATCATTGATCTCATGAAGCTGTATATATGAGTTCACACGAGCATTCTATGTAGGATTGAGAAAGCTTTTATTTAGCAGAGACCCTTTTTGGATGTATGCGATTTATGGACAAGTATTTGGATACTCAAAATGTGGTGCAAGTTTTGTAAGTGAACCCGATGTGTTTTGTGGACTGATTTTGATTCCAGTTAAAGCAGTGTTTATTTAACGTAATAAAGAATATTTATTTACATCATCGTTGAAAATTGTTAGTGCCATTCTGCCGTACTTCGTACTTCATACACGACACACTACGGAAAACGGAAGTAGAGGGAAGGGCATTAACAACAGTTAACTAAGTGTGCCAAGGTGATACGGATGATACGAGAATCAAATGTCATCACCTGGTTCAACACAGTAATACCATACAAGTCATTTATCACTGCGCGTTATACAGTCCCGTAATTTGTTCTACTCGATATTCGTCCGGGTATTCTTAAAGGACCCAGGGGACGGGCAATCAAATTATGTCAATGTTTACGTCACTCGCGCATAGCTACTGCTGACCGTTTACCGAGGCCATTGAAGCGAATGTCATTTGCTACTTTTCATAACGGTGAATTATGTGATTTTGAGTGACATCATACAACATGTGTAGTTTTTTTAACTATCCCTCGGATGTGGCATTTTCAAGTTTTGGTGGGAGTTCAAATATGACAGTTTAACCCGTATCAGCTAAACCTAAGTCCTATTTATAAGTTATGTAAAACAACGAGCTACGCATTTTTTTTGTCAATTACTGCATTGACTGTGAAAAATCAATTAACCCATTTACTGAAGCGTTCAAGTAAAACAATCAACAACAAAAAACTTCTTCAATGTCAGGTTTGATTATAAAAAAACATGTTGCGTAATTATCATTGGCAAATTTACCAACATTATGGCGTTATTCGAAGCCAAATCTATGCATTTCATGATAATAATAAAAATACTACAATGTTACGCACAGGGAAATATTCATTTCCAATATACATATATTATTAAATGATTTGGTTATTTTAATGGAAGTGATGCATGCGTGATAAAGAACAAAAATTTGTTTATCAAGGGTCACCATATAAGACAGTATCGCACTAACGTGTTTTATGTAATAAATAACCTTGCCATGTTGCAATTTCAAAATTCCCTTTAGTTTTTCCACTTTCTGTTCATAGCTTTACTCCGATGTCTAGTTTACTATTACTTTTATTTAATGTAATAAAAAGCCAACTTAACACAATTTTACCCAGCAACATTTTAAATTTTAGACCGTTTAGCTCACTTTCATTTCATGTAACTTTTCAAGATTATTTTACAGTTACAACAAATTTTCTAACGTGCGAAGTAAAAAAATATATTGAGGGTAGATTTTTATATCCACTATATTTTTTTCACATTTTATTACTTCATAGGTCTGTTTGGTATTTTAAAAATACCAGCGCAAAGGTAGACCCAAATTTATAACATCGGTATTCAGAAAGGTTAAGAACTTATATAAATATACGAATAAAATATTTCAGAAGGTTACGACACTTGAAATGGAAATTTAAAATATTACACATTACGTATCTCTTTGTTCTTATGAAATTTGTGAAATGAAAATTAGATTCTTTTAAGATTTTTTTCTCAGAAATTTATAACATCGGTATTCAGAAAGGTTAAGAACTTATATAAATATACGAATAAAATATTTCAGAAGGTTACGACACTTGAAATGGAAATTTAAAATATTACACATTACGTATCTCTTTGTTCTTATGAAATTTGTGAAATGAAAATTGAATTCTTTTAAGATTTTTTTCTCAGACAAAATATATTTACCTATTAGGTAAGACCCTCTCCAAGGGCTGTAGATAATCTACAAATCATCACCACCAGCGATTCGGAAAGATTATCAGCACCTTACAATTAGGGCTAAGTGTAAATTCTGAAATACGAGTTCGCAGAATGTGAAAAAATCGAAGGTCATGAGCGATCGAGTAAATTAAACATGATGAACATTAGATAGAAAATCTTATCAGATATAACCACTCGTTTAACCTTGAAAGATAACAAATTTATTTGGTAGCGTTATTATGAATAATATTATTAGGTAGAAGATAAAGTACATAAGCTTAGTAGTCCAAAATCACTAGCAAATGAGTGATGGAAATAAACTATATGTATTTATACTGTGGATTTAAAAAAAATGTTGTTAACCCTCTTAATGTTAAATTCTTCGGAAAATAAAGGATTTCTGTATTTTCCAGTTATATTTGTGTTTTTTAAAGAGAATGTTTATTTTCTATTTTTTAGAGTCGATGAAAATTTGCGTCACTCGATCATAAATTTCGTAAAAAAACCGACAGAAAGAGGTCAAGTTTTGATAAAGTTTTTGTGAATTATAACACGGTGGAAACATACTGCTTATTGAAAAAAAATTGCCAACATAAAGGATATATGCCTAATTTGGAGAAGCGCTAACTTAGAAATAAAAGTCGCAAGTTCACGTTGATTTAAAATGACATTTGACAAAAGAGTTTAACTCTTCTTCTTCTTCCTTCCTATAGATCCTCGGATCTGTCTGTTGACATGGACTGTCAGCTGTCACGCCATCGCTTTGGAGGTCTTCCAGGTGGTATTCTTTAATTTAGACTAAGCTTCACATACGGTGTTTGAAAATAATGCGGAATGCATCGAAACACGCGTCCTATGTTCTTGCATCCTATTGACACGGGCATTCCAGAATCATCTTCACTATTTCCCCATCTGACTATATCCAACTCTCTTTACAATTTTATCACTTTCGTTACAATTTCACGAAGGAAGAAAGATATCAAATAATTTTGTAAAACAATTAGCATAAAATTTTGTAGCAAAACGAAATGCTTTAAAGAAACAGTATTTACTTCTCGCTTACTTATACAAATTTATGTTGAAAACTCTTAAGTAAGTTGTCATTTTTCTTAAAAAAAGCTCCTGGAGTTTTGGACATGTCAGCGTCACCTGGATTTCAAAATATGATGTTTTTCCCAAAGTCCCTGAATTTCTTTAGGCGGGTAAGTGATGGTTTGAAGGAAATAAATTAACGTTTTCGAAATAGAAATCAGTTTTAGTGGAACAAAATAAATGAACGTAACTTTAGCAGTAAGTCATTCGCAAAAAAATCATCGGCAAAAAGTTCTGCACTCGAGTGAAACGTTACTTCAGGGGTTTTAGCAATATCAACTTTATCGTGATTATAAAGTTTTATTGGCTTGATTTAGATTTTTTCTCCACAATATCTATAAAAATGCCGTACGATATTTTCAATCGCCATCTAATCTCGATGTCAAAATATAGTCTCTGAAGATAATTATTTTTGTATTTAGTTTTAAATAGAACTTAGAATTGAATGGCGTAGTAAATTTGAAGCTTGTGTATTGTTTACAACACAACAGAATTTAAATCTTAATTATGCTCACGAATGCACAGTATAATTGTCTCACCCAATTATAAAAAAAATTGAAATATACAACCGATAATCTCAAATTAATATCGACCAGTTTTAAAACAACGAATAATAAATAAGGACAGTAAAAACATGAATATTTAATATAAAATTGTATTTATAAAACACAATCATTTGGAAGGTAAAGTAATGAAAATTACTTAAAACTTGTATTGAGATTTTGTTTTATTTAATTATATTTTTTAAATGAAATATTTACAAGTAAAAAAAATCAGTTGATCAATCAACAGTTTCAATTAAATTTGAAAACACGATAAAGATGGTGTGCCAGTAGTCCCGATAGAGTAAAAGGTCGTTCACACCACGAAATTTCGCCAATGGCAACGACGGCTCACCACCACATTCAATGGGATTGTACTAACCGCGCAAGAGTTTTGGCCTAATTCTATATTCAATACATACACCATGAGGTCCATGAGTGATTCAGCGCCGCCTTGGAAAGATAAAACGCAGATCGAGAAATGAAATGCGACTTGATGTCAGTAGAGTAAATCGTAGTGTAACTGGCCACACAAACTCTGACCACTGCCAGTAACTGTTGACAATTTTGTGGAGTTTAGCTTCTAAATGTAACTTTGTTGCTTTTCATAATTCTGATCTATGTTCCAACCAGTGGAATCTTAGAGATTTTTTTTAATTTCAAAGAGAAATTTTTTTATTTTTTTATTTTATAATTTTTACAAATATTTCAATTTCATACTACTTCTGTGAGCCTAGGCGGCTCATTATTTTAGAAATAGGTATCAAATTGCGGTAGAGGGGTTCGAACCGAGAACTCGCGACACTAATCACGGGACCACAGCCCGACAGGTTATGAGTAACGAGCATAATTCGTTCCAGAATCTTACTCGTTAAGCGAAACACATCCAATGCACTGGCACGGAAGTCCCGGCTCCCGGGGAATGACGTGAAAGGTGACTTGTCCTTTCTTTGTAATTCGTTATGCGAATTACTCGTTATATGAGGTTGCATTATACTAGAAATCTCCAACAACAGACATTACAATATACTAAAAACACTACATGTAAAATTTGTTTACATAACGCCCTTCAATGAGTTATCGTAATTGGGGTTGAATTCGTTTTTAATCCCATTTTCGAGATGTATTTTTTAAAATAAATTGTAATTGCTCCATTTATGTTCCTCATATGGGATTTATGGAACATCACAAGCAGGAAACGCAGGTGGATATAATAATATGACATATGTATGCTATGTTTTCATTGTCACAGAGTAAATGGAGAACGAATTGTATAAACTAGAAAAGAACACCATTATCCTAATCCTGATTTAAATCTTGGCAAAGCACCGCAGAAAGTAAAACAATAAAGTTAATCCTAAAACCGGAAACTTTGTGTTTGCAAAGCATCCAAATGCCAACACTATTACTGCCGGCTGTACTTACGCCGTTAATTCTCACAACTATTCTAAAATTGTGTCGTCACTATAATGCAGAGGGCATTTTCATGTTAGCACGTCCAATTAATAAAGTCAGATGTGCTCTTTTTTTAGGTGGAAATTGCATTTATTATTTACCTTGCTTATTATGTACAAGGTTTATATATCATTCAGTGGATTTTTGGTTTTTCTAACTAAAAAAAGATATTTTATTTAAATCTGTGTTGGGAACAGGAGGATAATCTTGTGTGGGCCAATCAAGAACTTCTCAGCATTTGCTCATTGCTGGGAGCAAACCAGGTAAAACTCCTCAGAAGAAGGGGGACTGTTGACTGTCATCAACAGACCTTTCGTTCCACTAGAAGAGGGTCCGGCATTTTGTGTCCTAGCTTGGTTTATGGTACCAATGTCCTTCAGTATTTTTACCATGTATGATACCAGAGTCAGTGTACTGTATGATACCAGTCAGTCAGATGTGCTCAAAACGTGTCATAATAAAGCATCATTAGCGCAGTAGGGGTAAGATTTTTTAAATCGAATTTCGGTTAACGTTTAGATCATAAAATAGCCCTTTTTAACATTTCGTGTGAAAAGAAAAGCAAAAGCATTAAATATATTTTACAGGACATTAAAACTAAATAACTAAATATTGTACCAGACACTTTGACACGCAGTGGCGACAATGTAATTTTTATTCAATTACATTGTCGCCACTGCGACAGTGTATGTTAATTCAGTCAGTCGCTAGTCATGGCAGTGGCTAGTTACTTTTCTGTTTAACTTATGACGTAGGAGAGAAGCGCATTTCAGTGACGATGTACACTATGAGTCATTGGATTTCGCGCACCCGTCACATCCAATAATTTGTGTTTTCAGGCCATTATGCCTTGCAGAATATTTGTATAATTAAACGGCTAAAAATATTTTTTGTCACATCAATTAAATGAATTACACCTTGTTATTTTGTAGCTTAAGGCCTTACTCGCAAACATAGAATTCAGTAAGCGACCGGTTGCGCGAAAAGTCATACGTCTCTTTACGTCCATTTTTATTAGAATACACTCGTATATTGGAATTTGTTTTATATATATATATATATATATATATATATATATATATATATATATATATATATATATATATATATATATATATATATATATATATATATATATATAATATAATATTTTTATATATTTTTTAGCTCTTTTCTTTTCAAAATCATATATTTATTTTGAATAAAAAAATATTTTTAATAGAAAAACGGTGTTTTAAGAAAGAAAAAAATAATTAAGTATGTCAAATATTACCAAGGTTTTTTTAAAATTCAGTTGCGATTTATCGTATATAGGCCCTTAATCGTGAGACACTTATTTCAAAGCAACGAAAAAAGAAATACATAATATGTTTCAGTGTATTTGCTAAGGGTAGGTGCTTGAAATTCACTGACTCGGGGTGTATGTAGGTACTCGTACATGTACACGTCACACATTACTATAATGTAGAATCTCGAGTTCACCGCCAAACGTTGAGCTCTGTTAACTTAATAATGATATGACACGGGTCTCAGCCCAGACAGACAAAGCTACCATAAATTAAATTGTAATACTAGGGGAATAATTAATAATTTCATTATATTGGAATGGCGTATCAAATTTGCCAGGCAATTAAAATACTCCGTTTCTCATCTCGCCGTGTTATCTGATCAAATACGAGAGTCTTCCTATTAATAATTGACTAATTTAATTATAGACTGTTTAACTTTTATTTGCTTTAAAAATATAATGTTGACCTTTCAATCTAAAATAATACCAAATCCTAATTTATAATTTCAATAATTATTACGAACTTATTCTAAGGTCTTCATATACAGTTAAGGTGGGGGGCGCATTATGTTTTTGTTTTCAGGTTTTTTTCTTCTTCATTTATAGTATTAAATTATTGTTTGTCGAGTGACCTCTCTACGTGAAGTATATTTTTGATAGAAAATTAACAACAGTAAAATTGACATTTTGAGTGTTTGCAAATACTTGTTCACAAATCTGGATTATCTCCAAGTAAATGGGTTATTTATTATATTATTTATACGGTCGCAAGCCCCGTAAATGCCCAGACTATATTTGTCTTCATCGATATTGTGATGTAAAAAAAAACAGTGAAATTGTTTAAAAGGCCACAATTGAATGTTTATTTTACAAAATTTCTTCACTCCATATAAAATCGTCAACGAAATATTTATCAGAATAAATATTTCAAAATGGACATGTGCATTTGAAAGGACAGTAGTTTGCAAAATTTGCAAACCAAACACTCATGGAAGATTTTACCTCGCGGTCCTGCTGAAGAACAAAAATTCAGAATATTACAACCAATTTCAATTTCAGCCGAGGTTTATTTATTTTATCTATTTAAAAGTAGTTGGGTAGACGCTCGACTGCGAATCTGGCGTTGCGAGTTCGATTCCCGCCAATTGCAATTTTGCATTCATTTGAATTCAAGAAAGATTTATTTTCAATTGGTCTGGGTGTTTGTGATGTATTTTTCACATTTACTTTCCCTATCCTTACTATCCTCCCTGCAGACAAGCATCTAAAAATAGATGCTTTGCGGGTTAATCCTTTAAAAAAAAACATTTATAATCGCCAATGTTATTATTATGAAAGATATGAATTTAATTTAACGTTGATTCGTTTTCATTTTCAATGGATGGTTTATATATTCAATGTTTCTGTTTACTAAGTCAACCAGATGGAAAACGCCGGTTTGTAAACTGTAATATATTATTGATTCAATCGATTCAAACGAGTAAGATGGTTCAAACTAATAAAACTCGTGTTTTAAAACGAGACTTATCTTTCGATTCAATTCTTAACGGTTGATTCCTGCATAACACATACCAGTCGACATAAGCTACGCTATGGATGAAAAACTTTAGGGAACAAACTGTGCATTAGGTGATAAAACGAAAGTTAATTTGTTCCCTGCATTCAAAATTGGATTATTTTGGCGCCTGAGGCAAAGGTAGTTTGTCTATGGACCGCCGGTGTTACTAGTGTGGAAAATCAGGTCCAGCCACGGGCAAGGCGACACTTTCTCCGACAAAAATCAGATAAAATAAAATTGCTCCAGATAACGCGGTTTGTACGGCCTCACATTCTAATCCAAAATGGCCGCTACATGTGCTGTCATACGGGCTAATAGAATTCATTGATTTCATTAATTGATTTGGCAGGCACTTAGAGGTAAAATCTATCCATTTTCAACTTAATTTTTACTTAGTAAATATCACTATTTCCTAAATGCCGAATGCATCGAAACACGTGTCACAATAGATTTTAAGAAATAGTGGTATTTACTAAGTAAAGCTTAATTAAAAATGTATAGTATAACTCATTGACATTGAAAAATTCTCTAAAATTTAACTATGTAGTATCTCCGATTATGTATTTACCAAAAGTAACGTAATATTAAAAAAATAAACGTCCAGTTTCACATTTCATTACTGTTTGTCATCATAATAAATATGATTTATTCAACAATTTAAAAACCAAATTATTTCATTCTCTTTTATTTAAACCTTGTGATAACACCGGGATATTTAAAGTAACACATTTAAAGAAATGTAGAGAAAATTGATAATATGCAAAAGGCAGCTCTCAACTTAAAGTTTCGAACTCAAGCTAAACTAAGTAAATTGTTTTCAATAATTACAGACAAAAGTTCAATGTGATATTCCACCTGATAATTTTTTCTAAACTTTTAAAAAAATTTTCCATTAAAAATCGGTTACTTTTGAGAACCGTTTGATTTCAAAGGTTTCAATTGAATGTAGGTATAGGTTTAATAATAAAAAAAATAAGAGATGGAAATCAAAAGTAGGTTAAAAATGTATAAGATTATATGTTGTATGATTTTTAACCACATTTCCTGTGAGAATATTATGAATTGCAATAATCTTATCGACCCGTTCCCGGTAAATTATCGCAAACGTCAGTTAGATAAAGATTGTTTAATTTTAGTAAGTTAAAAATAAATATTTGCAAGATCTGGAAAAAATATACATTTTGAACGATCCAGGGGCACAGCAAAGTTTGCTCAAAAATTTATTATATTTTTCCTGATCATATTTATATTTATTTTACAAAACGATCTGGTGTTTACAATAATTTGCAAGAAAGGGTCATTGTGATACCCGATTGATCATTTTCTGTTGTGATTATTGTGAAGTATTGGTATTTTCATACGCTCAACTATGTGTTGGATCTGCCAAAAACCTTAGTTTTATATTTAATAACACAAATATACTTTATTTTTGTAAAACAATTACTATTTGTATACAATCACTCCGTACGCAAGCATTGCGTATGTATTGATGTTACGTTCGAGTCAACTCTAACAGATAGGTTTACCTACTTATTATGATCTAATCAAAAATACAAATTTTCACGTTTTATCCAGATCTGACTATTGGCTGACTATGTATGTATTCATAATTTAACCAGCTAAATAAAATCATAAACAAAAATGCTATTACTAAACACAAGAAAGGGAATAATTAATTCAGTCATTATAGTATCTCATAACCCAAAAAGTGCAAATTTGGATGAAAATACCAACATACTAGGAAACACCGCTCATCTTAATATTAATTAATGGCTTTACACAGAGTTCCGACGTCTAGTCAAATTGTAACAAAGATTAATCAGTTCTCCCAAATCGCTTAATAGCAGTTAGCGGAAATATTAAGTGTCGGAAAACCGAATAACATGAAACAAGTCTCAATAGTCCGACAAGGAAAAAACTTATCATACTCTTGTAATGGCGAATTTCAAGTACCGTTTGATTCTGGACCGCATAATACATACATAAAATGCGGCTGAAACATAAAAAAACACATGAAATCAAAATTGGTGCAACGGTAAGTATTCCATTGAAAAACTGACCGCTTAAATATTTGCAAAATTCTGCGGACGACTTTATAAAGACCAATCATTGATCGAAATTAAGGCAGGGATAAGAGAATGGGTTTTTTTAATAAAGGAGAGGTATTAAGAGTCTTAAAAGCTGGCCCAAAGAAAAAAGTAATGGAAAATGCTGCGCAGAATGTTCATAAATATAATAATAATTTATTGTAAATCAACATCCTTTTCGAAGCGATCGACAAAAACTTTTATTTTTCTTATTATATTTTAAATAAAATATCAAAAACGTAACTTAACATAAGTTTCATGTTCAAGAAACTACAATAAACTTTTGTATTATTTTACATTTTTATTTTACACATACGTGGTAATTTCGAAGTATGGTTTTCAAGATAAACATTTTTTTAATATATTGGATTAAGTGAGATGAAAACTATCGATAATCTGTATGATTCAAAACTCTTCTTGATTATTGAAGCAATACGTATTTTTCAAAAGTCATCTATCTCCATTTTGCTTGAATTTAAAGAAGACTGTTTCTGAAATGATGACATCGTGATATGCTCATTTTTGATGATAGTAACAATTTTGTTGACAGAATAACTTGTGGAATATCATATCTACCACTCGTATCATTAACTAATGTCAGAAAATAAACATAACTTATTTTTCGTTCTGCTTACTTTGAAATTAAACTAAATATAATAATATTATTTCTCGTGTTTTATCTGAACGTGAACTTTGATTGTGACATCTACATTGAAACTATATATAAAATACAACACAACTCAAAGTTTCGATACTCGCCAAATAAATAAAAATGGGAGATATTGTTTATCCGAATATAGAAGTATATTATTTGGATAGGTATGTAATTCCTTATCTGATAACGGCTTTTAGGATGTTTAATATAGGATATGATATTTTCGCTTAATAGTAGACCAGGGGTATCCAACCTTTTTTTTCTCCAAGTTACCCTAGGTAACATTGGATAGACGACTTGTTTTAGTTCAAACAATAACATAAGTCAGGCAGGCGCAGTGGCATAGTTGGGTTCGACGCTCGAATGAGAAATTGGCGTCGCGGTGCGGGTTTAATTCCCGCCAATAGCAAAATAAATTCAAGAAAGATTTATTTTCAATTCGTCTGGGTGTTTGTGATGCATTTTTCACATTTAGCTTTCTTATCCTTACTATCCTACCTGGATCAAGTATCTAAAAGTAGAAACATTGCGAAATTTTCCTTTTAAAAAAAATAGAAAAACTGAAGAGCAAAAAACGAGGATTATATCATTTTAATAATTACAAAATCCTTTCATTAAGCGTTTAATTTTACGCTCGCTTCGGTTGATTTGGACAGCCGCTTGATTCGGTTTAATTTCCTGGCCCCGTAAGTGTATAAGAAAATAATTTTATAATCCTATTGCTAAAAACGTGTCAAAATTTAAAAGCTTAATAAATTGAATTGATAAGCATATTAAAATTGTAGTTGTTAATAGTCTCAAAGCTCAAAAAGTTTAAACTTGGCAATTTTTGTTGGGACGCAATTTCAATTTATAACCATTTTTAATTTCTAAACCTGGCCCGCGGGCCTTGGTTTAGAAATAAAATACGGAATATCCCCGGCATATTAATCAGGTACCTAAATAAACAACATGTTATTTCTAAATATCGTTTATTTATTCGTCTTTGTGACTTCGATTACATTTGAATCAAAAGAAAGCATCGAGTGCCTACCACGATTGACAGTTTCCCCATATTGTTATTCACTTCTTACAATAAATTATAACGGAAACATAAATGGCCGCCACTTCCGCACCTTGTTTGCTTGTGAATTCACGAACTTAAACGTCAACACAAAATTGTGGTTTAGTTTCTGCCTTGCAGTTACTAAAGCGCAGTTATAGCGTGTAATAGGCATTTGAGACAGGCACGCAAAGAAAACCATTTGAGGAATAATTGCAATATCGACGCTTGTCTATAAAAACCCCTTTGTGTCTCTCCCAAATACGTAATACACGCTATTACTGTACTTTAATAACCGCAGTATTTACTGCTACTATTTGAGTCTAAGATGATAATGAATGCACCGTAATCAGTACTGCTCCAAATGCAAGCAAAATGTATTTACAAGGACGAATCACATATACATACTCGTATATCTATAATAGATACAAATATCTAGTACATTACTGTTATGAGATGAAATATGGATTAGAGAAATGAACGGTTATAGAGACATCTTTATAATCGAGTAAGATATTCGATCGAATCAAAATTAATTAAATTGATGTTGGACTACATACTGGAATACATGTTGGCATTTTTAAAACAATTTTACCATAGATGCGCACTAAAGTTTTAAAAATTTCAAAATAAATACATGTTTTTAACCGAATAGTTATCAATAATAAGTAGTCAACGCGTTATCTTTTCACTGTAATTCCAGCCCAGGTCTGATAATTATGTTTATCGAGCTAGAGTTTTCATGTTAATTTTTGCATATATTGAGTTACGAGAGTGGTATAATTATTTTGTATCTAGGTCGTGAACAGGGCCATTCGCAGTCAACAACAAAATTTGAAAACTTTTCAGATCGATTGAAAAGTACATCCCAGTGAAAAATCTTTACGCGAGACCTTCTCTTTTTCAATCCCCGAAAGGGAAAATTACACAAATATACAGTCAGATTCTGTAACCAATTTATTATAATTAAATAATTCCATAAAAAGTATACTTCATAGTTAAATAAACCATAGCTTCATAGAAAAACAAATGCACTACCCTGTCTGGCAGCGAGGGTGATTCTTTTCTCGGTGATCCAGAGAATGACAACGAGTTAGGGCCAATGAGTTAAGAGTTGCGAGATTCCAGGGGAAAGCAAAGTGAAGCAGAGGAAACAAGGAAAGAGTTCGAAATTGGCATGGTCTAGATGACGTTTTCCACGCTAGAAGGACTTACAACCTAAAGACGAGGAGAGCTGACACACGATAAGTTGGGATGGAGCTAGGAAAGAGAAGAATCCCATAAAAAGTATTAAAATAAACTGTCTCACTGAAAGGAAGGCTTTTCCTACTAATTTGGCATAATACTAAAAATTAACGCTTTTAATTTATAACTCTTGCGACAGCTGATCTGGTGTCTGTATTTATAATTTTAATGAACAAATAGGAGAATACCTCCAATAATCTTCTATATTTTTACAAAAATCGTTACGTCTTTAATTACTTCATATGAAAGGTTTCCGCACATGCATATTTTCAATAACGTGGATTTTTCTAGTGCGTGTTTGCTAAACATGCAAAATTCCGAATAACTAACTACACAAATACCTTACTATTGATTTGTTTTCACAAACGAACACTAGCCAACAAAAGCACAAGTCACAAATCAAAGGTATTAATATTTTTATGTTTTAATTAACCGACGTTATTTTTTAATTATCACCTATAATAAAAAAAGAAGCAAATGTGTAATATGTATGTCCGTAGAGTTTAGAAGTCACTGTTACAATGTAATATATTTCGGCCACCCTTCTTACAGGCGCTGTTGTACCTCAGCACCCTTACGCGGTATAAGCTAAAAATGTGTATTCTACGAAAATGTGCGTTTACCAGTGTAATTATTATTTCCATAACTAAGTAATGTTTCATTTGAATATAAAGTCCAAGTATTATTGTTGAGACGGAGATTGCGGAGGTGTTTAGGGGTTTACCGGAAGTTTTAAGATCAAAATACACGAAGCAGCCTAAAATAATTTGTGTTACCAAACCCTTTCAAGTTGTATTGAAAAATACATATATAAATATATTACTACTACTACTACCATCACGCCGTTTCCCCGCAGGGGTAGGCAGAGAGGATGGAACGCCACACTCTCCTGTCCTGACATACACTCCGCGCCTCCTTCACATCCATACATCTAGTCATACATGCCCTCCGATTACGCAGACTTTTGACACCGCCAGATTTTAGGTTCTGATTGATCTGATCGTGCCAAGTCTTTTTCGGTCGTCCACGTTCTGTTTTCCCTCTCACATTCGCCACATATATTTTCATAGTCATTCTGTCGTTATCCATTCGCTCCACATGTCCATACCACCGCAAAGAACTCTTCCTAATCTTTTCAATTATTCCTCGTTCAGCCTTACATTCCTTTCTTATATCGTCGTTTTTAATTCTATCATACAATGATTATTGATTATATAAATATACGTTACACGAATACAAAAAATTAAAGAAATAAGTGATTCTATTGCTTGATTTTTCTTATACGAGATAAACGAGTATTTTCAATTTTGTGCATGTCAGAAAAATTCTAAAAGAAAGATTTATCTTTAATTAATCTGGGTGTTGTATTTTTCATACTTTCCCACGCGTTGACGTGTTAACTACTAAGGAGTTTAAAATCATTTAACTATGTATCAAGGTATATTAATAAAAAAAGGTAATATACAGAACTTATCGAATATTAGGCGCAGTCAATATCTATCGCTCCCAGAATGGAAATTTATTTAAATCCAGACAAAATATTCCAGGATATATTGTGAAAATCACACGCCTTCAAAACTGATATCTATATAATCCGATATACCGAGGCACGGGTTTAGGATGAGAGTTGCGAATATCGACCTGAAGAAATGATATCGGATAGATCAGACCTGCACAACATACGGCCCGCGGGCTGCGTGCGGCCTGCCAACATTTACTGTGTGGTCTGCTAAGCCTTACGCGAAGACGCATAATATATGCACTAATTTGAGATTCGAAATCTAAAATAAAAATATATTATTGTTTTGATTTAATTGTGGGTACGGGAATCTTATCGAAGCAGGACCTTTTGAACCGCACGGATATATAGTATTTCAGCATCACTTTGGGAATTCTACCAGATTGGAAAATAACCATGAATGCTTTTATTTTGTGTAATTTTAGCTTATTTTGTTTGATTGCAAATAAACATTTTCCTTTGAGTTGCTTAGGTTTCAGCTCGGACACCTGTGACAGTGAGGTAAACAGCAATGCAAGTGCGTACAAAAGTGTTGGAAACGAAGTTCATATTAATAAAAAAATATATATTAGGTATATTATTATTTTACAGTATGATATTACCATGAATAATTTCATGAAGTTTTTTTAAATAATCTCGGACCACTGTACTTTTATCTGTAGATATCGATGCCATTTTCCTTAAATTGGTAATAAAATCAGCTATGATAATTTTACTCTCAGCTCTCAGTCTAGTCTACTAAGGGCTTTGTGCAGTAGTAATCCTGATTCGTCAAAATATCGTTTGTTAAAAATAGATGTATAGATACATGTATAAATAATCAGGTTTATATTTGTAAATGAATATAATAATAAACATTCAAATAACCTTTCCTTACTGCCATAAAAAAATAAGCTTAGATACTGACATATTTATAAGACCTAGAATGAATTGTAAAGCGATCATGACGTGATTTTTCACAAAAACGGTGCTATGTAAATGAATTATTATGATAATATAAATAAACATATTCTCGATTATAAAATAAT
Organism: Brachycentrus maculatus; assembly: GCF_059751285.1. Lineage (NCBI taxonomy): Eukaryota > Metazoa > Arthropoda > Insecta > Trichoptera > Brachycentridae > Brachycentrus > Brachycentrus maculatus. The sequence goes on along the minus strand of NW_028280846.1, from coordinate 769,801 downwards.
CATAAACCAACGCATACGTTTGAGTGACGTTTCTTTTGAAAGATATTTAAAGAAAGTTAATTATAATATATATTCGAATATATTTTAATAAGGTTAATTGTATATAATATATCTTCGAATACCACAAAATGCAGCAGACGACTAAATTTCATTCGCTAAATTTATTTCATAACAGACAAGTTTTTTGTTGTTGCTGATATTGTTATTTCCTAGAATCGCTTCCAATACTTTCTATTTTAAAAAAAACCGCTTATCATTTCCGAGTTGCGCAGACCTGGTCTAGATTCGAAATCCAGGGGAACCAAAGGGGATTAACTTCTAAATTCCCGTGACGCGACGATTGAAAACGTTTCAAAAATGTTTTATCGCGCCATCAGACAATAGACCGGGATGGGTGAGGAAATACTTCCCGGAATTATTATCCAAGCTGTGGATAATCTACAATATTAAGGCAAATTTCTCAAAGTTTTCGCTTCCAACAAACTAGCGATTTTTATAGATGGCTCAAATCGGAAGATTGCAACTCCACCTATGGTCAAAACTGACATCATTTCGTATTATTCGTGTTAAAAAATTAAGAACTCTAACCTACCACCTACCTAAATAATTCGGAAAACCATGTTACAACATTTGGTAACTCGATTGCATCTCTGACTTATACCTTACACCTGAAAATAAACGATGTTTCAATCCAAATATCCCATTAAGCTCCAATTAAACGATTGTAGAGATGGCTATTTACGACAGCCTGAAACCCGATCATTTAACAGTAAATTACGTTTTTGTTTGTTTTTAATTGACCCCTCTTGATGGAATTCTATTGTTATTGTAATATTTATTTGTGCAAATAGAGAAATGAAAATATTTGCTTGTATTGTTTACTTGTTCGTTTATCAACCCAGCGAATGCTTTGGCCCGTTTTTAAATTATAGAATAAAATGATATCCTGCCAGAAAAAATCTTATTTTATTATATTCGCAATGATAAAAAACTCATATATATATATATATATATATATGTGTATATATATATATATATATATATATATATATATATATATATATATATATATATATATATATATATATATATGAATATATATATATATATATATATATATATATATATATATATATATATATATATATATATATATATATATATATATATATATAAATATATATATATATATAAATATATATATATATATATATATATATATATATATATATATATATATATATATATATATATATATATATATATATATATATATATATATATATATATATATATATATATATATATATATATATATATATATTTTTTTTTTTATCTCATAGAGTCGAGACTATGAGATAAATATATATTTTTTAAAATTGCATATCAACATCTCTTAAATACATAGATTTATTGTAAAGATGGAGCTATTATAATATTATTTATTTGAAAGTATTTCGTTGTCGCTGTTATAAACCTACGGAATTCAATATAAATTAATATTCAATAATAAATTGTACGAACACTTTCAATGATTATTACATATTTAAATCAATTCAGTATGTCATAAACATGTATATAATCCAAAACTACTCGATAATGACGTCTGCCTACACACGTGTAAAAAAATCAAGGCTGAATTTCATTTATTGTACAAAACGAGAAAGTTATTAGACGGAAAACATAACAGACGCTAGTCTACCTCGTCATATAATCATAATGTGTATTTAAAATTGACGATCGATATCACCAACGTAGAGTTTTACTAGCCGGCGATATTATCAAAGAAATTGCACATGCTTACTTTGAGATGAAAATCTCAAGTGGCGCCTACACAGAAAGAAAGCCTTCCTTTTTGTATTACGGTTTTTCTCCATTCGAGAGTGTTCTACGTGGTTCTAGAATACACAGAAGTGGAAGAGCGTTTTTATGGTATTTTTTAAACATTTTAAAGATTGAAATTCTGGAGATTTTAAACATTACTTCGGTTTGAAATGGTTACGGTTCTACGGAGAGATGATCATGAGAAAAAAAGAATATGCATCATTCGCGGAGAGAGGTACATCTTCAAATTTAGGAACTTATACAGCAAGGGAATTACTGAAGAATGACGTATTAAGGCGTGATATGCAGTGTTCTCTCCTAAGAACAACGACAATTCCATGTTCATAAAAACAAAATATAATCTTGACAACATACGAGTACTTACGAGCGCTACGATTGCGAAGAATGTAATAAAATAGTGAGAGAGATTGAAGTTTTACGTTCTGGCGCTGTTTAAAGCCAATTATATAATCAATTTATACAACTTATGGACCAATATTAACATTTTATCTTACACAAGTCGAAAAATTTACATCGGATATTTTTTTTATATCTGTTACTTATAATATAATATAAATCGACCTACTTAGTTTTTGTCAGTCGTAGATTTTTTTAAATGTATAAATATGTGCAACATAATTTTAAAACGTAATGTGAACATAATGAAATTATAGTTACCATAATATTGATTATGACATTAGTTTGAAAATGCCATAACAAGGCGAAACAAATGTCACAAATTTTATTTTTATGTTTTTAGCATCAAAATATAATGAAATCTTGTTCTTAGTTCAGTGACAATTACTCTTCATGAATAAGCAACACATTTAATGTAAATATGATATTGGACAGATCGGTTCTTACATTAGTGCTTCGTGCTTCATACATTTCGCTGGTTAAATGCCATAGGGCCACAACGCAAAAAAAAACTCTTTATTCGAAAAATGGTATCAAAATCGTCAACATTTTCATATTCGAAAAAGACACCCATGATTCTAGCGTTAGAAATATCCATGTCCAGAAGAATCATGGATGTCTTTTTCGAATATGAAAATGTTGACGATATAGATACCATTTTTGGGATAGGGATTTATTTTTTTACGTTGTGGTCCTTTGGTATTTAACTAGCGATATCGCTCACTCCCTTCAACAACGTCATAAATAAAAAATCATCAATTTTCAGTTGTGCATGTTTTCGGAATGCCCAGAAAATGTACTATATCCCAGAAAAAGCGGCATATTTTTAACTTAATATTTACCCGCTACAGGGCAGAAAGTGTTGTTTTTGCATTTTGAAGAAAAGGTATTGTTTAATTATTTTTTTACATTAACTAAATATTTTTCAAATGGAGAAAAAACCTTGAGATTTTACCTAAAAAGATCTGTTGCACAGTAAAAAGTTCAATAAGTGGCTTGATATTTATTTTTAATACATTGTTTTATATTTTTAAACATTAAAAACGTTCTCCTGAAAAATCAAGTTATAGCCATCAGCGAAATTGGGTGATTAGGTTAGAACACTTATAAAAATAATAAAGTCATCTCCTAAAGTCGTGCTATTAATGATGAATAGTAAATAAATCGTGAATGACGCCTCGTCACAACTTCCAAGAGCCGCTTAATCCGAGGAACAGACAAGCGTAGTGGTAATAATCCTCCCACAAATACCAGGAAAGTATGATCGAATCTGCCGTCGGTCCCGGAGGGTCGGCGGGCGGGAGGCGGGAGGCAGTTGCCATGGCGACCCGGCGTCGTCCCGTCTCCATGACGACACTCCGGCCAGGCGATGACGTCACGGCCCGCTACCCCGTGACGTCGTCTGCCCGGGAAGTGGTGGGGAGGACACATACACCCCCGGAACAGATGCCAAAAGATCGTAAGCACCGCTTCGAGAACTTTACACCGGAATATATTTTTATTTATTTAATATGTGCAGTTACATTTTTAATACAATTTGATATAATTTCTATACATTTATACATATGGCAAACTTATAATTTTAGTTTCGCTGTGCCTCTCCAAAAAAAGAAAAAAAGAGGCTAAGCTCTTGTGCTTCGAGAGGGACTACTTCAAGGTTGGTTGTATTATTTGATAAATGGTATTAAAGTCTTTTTTATTTATAAATAGTAAAAATTTAAACGAAATCAACAGGTCAAATTATAAGCTTAAATAAAAATTGTGAAATTTATGTTTTCAACCGTTTCTCGAGTATGAGAATATAAACCAGGATTCGGATATCACATACAATTTTAAGAGTTTTTGCTTAGTAAAAGCTTTCCTCATCACACCATAAACGTCTCCATCGAACTCTCGCATACTGAGTTTCGAGTTTGATTAATATATCTAGAAGTTTCAAGAATTTGTCAATCATTGGGTAGAATTAGTGAATGTTACACGTGTGTAAAGGGATCACTTAAACCCGCCTAGGACGGTCGTATGTCCTGTAAATGCCCAGACTTACATATTATTCTTCAATTACGTTAAGATGTTAAAAATAACGAAAAAAAATAACTCCCAAATGGAGATAATCCAGATTTGTCAACAAATATTCGCACACACATTAAAAATGTTATAAATGATTAAACTTTAACAATGAAATTTCAACATAGTTACGAGAAAAATAGGTTACTAAAGTACAACGAAAGCATAACAAAATGCAATACCTAACAATTCCAACTGAACTTTAAATATTTGGGAGCCAAGTACTTCAATAACCTTCATACAGATATAAAAAAAATCGAATCTAAAAAAAATATTACCAACAAACAATAAATAAGTCTCTTTATTGGAGAGAACTACGTTATTAATTTTAAGATTGTAAAAGTAGAAATGTCTAGAAAATAAATTAAAATTATTACAAAAAAACTTTTATAACCATATTAAATTTTAAAAAATATATTTTAAATTTACTTTTTGACATGTGTACGTAAAATAAAACACTTTCTCGTCGACCCACAGCAATTTATTTACGAGTGAACTTTGATTACTTGTGACAATGACCGAGCTACCATAGTCAATACTGAATTTCATTTTGGTTGATATTCGGTGTTATTTTTAAAGCATTCTAATGATTATAATTAAAACTACGTACAAAGAAAGTACATACAGTGGAAACTCTCATAGCGAGATGAATTCATTCCAGAATATTACTCGTTATGTGACGTAATACTCGTTAAGCGATACAATTTTTAACATATAAATCAATGTAAAATAGGGTTATGCGTTCAATGCCGAAATAAATAGTATTTTTTTTAAGTTTATACAAATAAAATTTCATGTTAAAGAAAAAAAAACTTATTCTGGTTGTTGCAAAAAGTAACAAAGACTCGTAAGTGTATTGTGTATTAACACTGATACATCAGATCACACTAGTATACAATATGTATGTATGTAGTGCTCCCCAAAGTGATGAAGACTTTAAGTGATCGAAATGGTTTTGGTCGATCAGCAAAGGTAATGGATTTTTGAAAGCTTTCCGCCACTAAGGCTGAGTACTCAACTACCCACACTAGGATGGTAGTTTCAAAAAACCCAAAATGGTCAAACCCATTTTCAGTTAAACGCATACTTATTTTTTTAATGTTTTCCGCAGATATTTGTGGCACATTTTATAAACTTTATAAAATTAATTAACTTTGTTATAACCACTTGTTTATTAGTAGGTACAATTTAACCTACCGGTGTCGACAAAAATTTTTACCACATAAATCTCAACATATTTTTAAATAAAAATAACATTTAGGATTTGGTGAGTTTTTGGTGAGAGCAATTGGATGTTTTTAATGTTTTAGAATTACAAGGTTCTTGTCGA